>NC_029778.3:73917297-73979865 GCF_000817695.3 Arachis duranensis | reverse complement strand
ATACAGAAAGAATAATATATTCTAGAAGGCCGATGAAGGATATAGCTCAAAAACAGGATTTAAAAGTGCAAAGCATACTAACGAAGCTACTAGCTTAAGGCACAAGATATAGATGTAATATAAACAGGATAATAGTATAATAGTATAATATCATAAGGAACTAGCCACGACTCGCGGAGTTTAAGCCGGCTAGCCATATACAGGGATACAGAACCATACAGTGAAAACAACTTATACCAATTTTGTTCTCTCATATACATGCCTCTAGGAAAAACAAAATACAAAAGGAGAGATGTATAAACAACATAAACCAAAAAGACTCCAAAAGAATCCAAGATTCTCCACTTATGTCACCATCCAAAGCAACTCACTGAGGTGGGTTGCGACCTGCATCTGAAAAACACAACAAAAATATGGTATGAGAACTGGATGTACTCAGTATAGTAACAGTGCCCAGTGATATAGGATATAAGACCCCGGGACGCCAAAGGCAATCCTAAGCTCCAAATCCATCACAAGATTCAAGCTTAAAGCATTCTAAAATAGATAAGCATAAAATATAAACCTTAACATAAATAAACCGGGTAATCTATCTTAAGGGATTTCTATTCTAACCAAACATTGTTGTCCCACAGCCTTCACCAACCGACCCTCCGTGTGATCCCATCGCCACCGCCTTCCGAACCTCCTCAATCCCAGTAGAAAACACAGGTAATATACAATGCAAGTAAAGCATAGATAGAAGCATATAAGGCAAATAATTCTGATAGCAAGTAAGCATGTTATTCACTTAGGCAAGCCATTACAAGTAAACAAAGCATACAAACAGATAGAAAATGCATATGATGAATGCCTACCTTACTGGCTGTGATACCACATTGTCGGTTCAACCGCCAACCCGACACATCTCCATGGAGATGTTGCCCTTCAGAATCATGGTATGGGAACCCCCGAGATATAGTGCTCGGATCACTATCCAGGGTTTCACGCCTGTACGCTCTATTGATCTGAAGGGATGCGAGCGGGATACTATTGCCACCGACCTCACATCTAACCGCAAGCGAGATTAACAACCGTCCTTACGCTGCCGCCGCTATCTCGACAGGCGGGATTAACCACCGTCCCTGCCTGGCGCATAGCGTCTCATAATCTCAATAAAAATATTATTTTAGTTGTTTTCAAAAAGCATTTTCAGTATACAGAGATCCACCATCTCAATCCGAGTCCCCGACTCATCTCAACCACTGTCTATTCACAATTCAGTTTCCGAACATCAACAAATCATAATTTCTCATCTCATATATCCATCACCCTTCATATGACATCAAACCATCCTCAGCCCGCCAGAAACCTAGGCCTACGTTTTCTAATTTATCATAAAATCATATACTAGAACCCTTAAGTTATATCCTATGTTCTAATACTCAAAACTATGCCCAAAAGTCTTAAAATGGTGTTAGAGAAGCTTACAATCTTGTTGGGAAGGTAGAATAGTTAAAAACAAGTAAATTTGAGAAACAGGATGTGTGCGGCCGCACAGGAATCTGTGCGTGCGCACGTCCCGGAAATTTTAAAATGTGTGCGTACGCACGGGGGTGTGTGTGTATGCACAGGTGGCAAAACTTACAAAATCTGTTCACTCGCACAAAAAGGGCCAGCGCCTCCAACAGATTGCCCTTCCCAACGTATGCGTCCGCACAAGTTGAAATTCTTTCTTAGATATGTGCGCGCACAAGCTGTGCTAGCACGGCACATAGAACGCGCTTCCCTGCCTGTGCGTGCGCACAGCTGTGTGCGTCCGCACAGATCAAAATTTTTGCAGGTTGTGCATCCGCACAAGAGTGTGCGCCCGCACATATCAGAAATCATGAAATTCTGTAACTTTGCAGAATTTCAGATTTTTAACACCAATTTTGAATGATCATAACTTCCTCTACAAAATTCCAAATTTTGCAGACTTTATATCAATTTAAAGGGTTTTCAAAGATCTTTATTTCTAAACAAATTTCAATCAATATAAAAAACCGAGGCAAAATTTATTATCGAACAAAATTCACCAAAAACCTAGTTTTACTAAACTTCACAATTTTCACAATTTCTTACCATACCCATACCAAATCATACCAAACCATCTAAAACTCCACTTTTCATCAAAATTTACCTGTTGTGTCATAATACACCAACTTTACCACATTCTCCTTCTCATTTCATTACTCTCAATTTCAACATCAACTATATAACAATTATAATCAAATCACCATCAAACCCACCATTTCATAAATCATAACACTACAATTATCATAATGAACCAACCTCGAATCCATACAATCATTCAACATCATCATATCATTGTAATTCATCTCAATCAAACCCAACATTCATCAACTCATCAACATTTAAAACACTAACAATCATTTTAATTCAAACATATCCTATTGGTCACTCGCCTATGTGTCCATGAATATTATATACTACATAGAGGGAACCGAAACCATACCTTGGCCAATTCCCTATATGAACCAAATCTCCAAATTAGCACAAACAAACTTCCAACCACAATCCAAGCTTTCAATTCCACTCCAATAAGCACAATTAAGTTCCAATAGCTTCTGTAGCCATAAATATCAAACTATATACATATAAATCACCTCAAATCAACCTAGGGTTCCAATTAAATATAAATTCACAAGGTTTTAATGGCTCTTACCTTTTCCAATAGATTTGGATGTCAAAATCCCAAGCTAAGCAACGATTAGAGTGAACCTAAACATCCAAAATCACAAAAACTCACTTACTCAAAAACCCTAAATACCCGAAAATTTCAAGAGAGAAACTGGGAAGATTTCGAACTTTTCTTACTAGTCTCTTACATGGGTTTCATAGAGCTTGTCACAAGGAACGTGTAGCCGCTGACGGCATGCAAATCGGAGTACCGTAGCTCAAGATATCGCAAGTTGAATTGAGGAGTGAATAGTGTTCTCTCTTCTCCTCTCCCTCTTTTCTTATTTCTGATGTGTGTGTTGTGTTTGTGAAGTGAAGGGTTCATTAATGAACCTTTTATATGTTGGGCTTGGGACCAACTTGGGCCCGGTCTAATACGTTAGCATTTTTAGCCTGTTTCACTTTTCTCGTGCAGTACCGGGCTGACTTGAACCGGTTCAACCGGTTTAACTGCCGGTTTATGGTTTTTCATGGTTTTTTACAGAAAATACATTTTCTGACTCAGAAAGATCCACTGAGTCCAAAAATTACCTTTACATCCTAAAATTCTCTCTTTAACATTTCAAAATCTAATCTGGGCAATTAATCACTTAATTAACCGGTTGATTAGTTGCGGTTCTTACATACTTGGCAGATGCCTCTGACGCCACTCGTTGTAAAGCCTTCCCTACTACTTTGACTAAAGTGGCAATGAAGTGGTTTGATAGCCTACCCACTAGGCCGGTCATCAGTTTTGACGACCTGGCATGAAAATTTCTGACCAGATTCTCCATCAAAAAGGACAAAACGAAGCACGCTCCGAGTTTACTGGTTCTTCGGGACTACATGGAAAGGTTTAATAAAGCTTGTTTAGAGATCCAGAATTTGCCTACTGAAGCTGTGATCATCAGCTTAGATAATGGCCTTAAAGAAGGATCATTCTCCCAGTCAATATCCAAACGACACCCAACTTTTCTAAATGAAATTCAAGAAAGGACGGAGAAATACATCAATATGGAGAAAAATTTCTGACTCAAGGAACCTTTCCCTTGGTCAAACATGTCCTACCAACCTTGAGAAAAAGAAAAAAAAGCCCAAAAATAAAAAGGAGCAAAATACAGAGAAGTCCAGAAAGTACCATAACTACACTCCTCTAAGGGTTTCCTTGGTGGATGTTTAAAGAGAAATATGTCATACGGAAAAGCTTCCACCTCTTTGTCCAATTAAATACAATAAAGTTGGAAGTCGGACAGAATATTGTGAGTACCATAAGCTCTATAGACATTCCACCAATGAATGCTACGACTTAAAAAATGTCGTAGAAAAGTTGGCCAGAGAAGGCCGACTTGACAGATATTTGGCCGAGAGAACGGACGACCCAAGAAAAAGAAGACGGGATGAGGAAGGAGGACGACAAGAAGGCCCACCTCACACCCCAAAATGACATATACACATGATCAATGGAAGGTTCGCAGGAGGGGGAATATCAAAATCATCACAAAAAAGACACCTTAAGGAGGTATATCAAGTCGGGGAAGATAGTAAATCAACTGACTTGCCCACTATCTCGTTCACTAAAGAAGACGCTTAAGGAATAATACCTAGGCATAATGACCCTGTGGTGATAACTATGATTATAGCCAACGCTAACCTCCACAGAACCTTGATAGATCAGGGTAGCTCAGCTGATATTTTGTTCAAACCTGCCTTTGATAAGCTCGGGTTAGAAGAAAAGGATTTAAAGGCATACCCCAACAGCCTCTTCAGACTGGGAGATACACCAATCCGACCTCTTGGTTACATCTCACTGTATTCCACTTTTGGTAAAGGTGCCAGGTCAAAAACACTAAACATCGATTATATTGTAATCAATGTAAACTCGGGTTACAATGCTTTAAAAGGTCAGACTACCTTGAACCGACTCGCAGCTGTAGTTTCTACTCCTTACCTCTGCATGAAATTTCCCATAGCAGAAGGGATTGCCATTGTAAAGGGGGACCAAAAGTTAGCACGAAAATACTACAATGAGAGCCTCAGCTTGAAAGGCAATCCAGGGGGAAAAAGAAGTCAACACCATCGAGTTAGGAGGGGTCCGAACTCTTGAAGAATTATGCCCCCAACCTGAGGGCGAAATAGAAGAGGTACAAATTGGAGACCACCCTAACAAAACAACGAGCATAGGGGTAAACCTGGAGGAAAGCCTGAAGGAACAGTTCGTTAACCTGTTGAGGAAAAACTCTGATCTCTTCACATGGAAAGCTTCCGACATGCCCAACATAGATCCTGACCGGATGTCCCATAAACTCGCACTATATCCGAGCTCCTGACCTGTTCAGCAGAAGCGTAGGAAGCTCAGACCAGAAAAGACACAGGTCGTGGAAGAGAGAGTACAAGTCTTGTTAGAGATAGGGTTTATAAGGGAGGTAAAATATCCACTATCGTTAGCTAACGTCGTGTTGGTGAAAAAACAAAACGAGAAGTGGAGAATATGTGTTGATTATATCGACCTCAATAAAGCCTGCCCTAAGGATCTTTATCCATTTCCCAGAATTGATGCTTTGGTCGACTTAGCCTCAGGCTACAGATATTTATCCTTTATGGACGCCTACTCGGGATACAATCAAATCCCAATGTTTAAGTCGGATCAAGAGAAGACCTCATTTATAACTCCAAAGGCTAACTATTGCTACGTAGTAATACCTTCTGGATTAAAGAACGCGAAGGCTACATACCAACAATTAATGAACAAAGTGTTTTTCTTTCACATAGGAAAACTCATGGAGATATATGTGGATGACATGCTCGCTAAGTGCAAAGAGGATATGACACTATTGTTCGACCTTTCTGAGGTATTCTCTACTTTAAGGCAGCATGAAATGAGGTTATATCCCTAAAAATGCACATTTGCAGTAGAAGCTGGGAAGTTCATAGGGTTCATGTTAACCCAAAGAGGCATAGAAGCAACCCCAGACAAATGCCAGGCTATACTCAACTTGAAGATCCCGGCTTGTGTTAAAGAGGTCCAACAACTAAATAAAAGGTTGGCAACTCTATCTAGATTCTTAGCCGGATCGGCCTTTAAATCACTCCACATTTACTCAGTCTTAAGGAAAAGGAAGCAATTCGAATGGACCCCAGAATGTGAACGAGCCTTTCAATACTTCAAAGCATTCCTGGGGCACCCACCCATACTTACCCAGCCTATCAAAAGGGAAGAGCTCGTGCTGTATTTAGCTGTAGAAAACTAAGCTATAGCTTTAGCTCTGGTCTGAGAAGACAAAAAGGGGCAGCAATCTATCTATTTCATCAGAAAAGCCCTACAAGGGGCAGAGTTGAACTACTAAAAGATAAAGATGTTTGCTTATGCCCTTATTATCATACCATCAAAGTCCGCACTAACCAACCGATGAAACACATTCTACAAAAAAACAGACTTGGCTGAAAGAATGCTACAATGGGTTATGGAATTGTCCGAGTTTGACCTAAGGTACGAGGCTCGGATAGCAATTAAGTCGCAATACCTTGCTGATTTTGTCGCCGAGTCTGCCGAAATCCTGGTAAACCCAACCATATAGAGCCTGTACATAGACAGGTCATCAAACGAAGCTAGAAGTGGAGCAAGTGTTACTCTAAAAAGCGACCAAGGAACTCGGATAGAACTCTCCTTAAGCTTCGAGTTCCCTGCTTCCAACAATTAAGAAGAGTATGAAGCCCTACTTGTTGGCTTGAAACTGGCTAAAGAAGCGGAGGCTAAGAAATTGATAGTGTTTAGCAATTTTTCAAGTAATAACTTCACAAATTAACGGCACCTATCAAGCTAAAGACCCCACTATGAAGAAATATTTAGATAAAATCTGAGAACAATTGGCACACTTTTTAGAAAGGGAGGTCTGACATATAGCCTGGGAATCCAATGTCCGAGGTGATGCCCTCTCAAAATTAGCCATCACCAAACCAGGGGGCAACAATAGAAATCTCATTCAAGAAACTATGCAATTACCATCCATATTAAAAGAGGATGAGGTATTAACCATATCCAATCAAAATTTAGGATGGATAACCCCCATAGTCAACTACCTCAAATTTGATGTCCTCGCCAAGGATGAAAAAGAAGGCAGAAGACTCGTAAAAGAGGCACAAAATTACACACGGGTCCATAATGTCTTATATAAAAGAGGGATCTTAACACCCCTCTTAAAATGTGTCACAACCTCTAACACAAAGGAAGTCTTAGAGGACGTACATAGTGGTATATGTAGAAATCACTTGGGAGCTCAGTCATTGCCAAAAAAATGATCCGAGATGGTTTCTTTTGGCTGACCTTACAGAGGGAGGCAGCCGAGTTTGTTAGGAAGTGTTCACCTTGCTAGAAACATGCCAATTTCCATGTTGCACCTCCCGAAGAGCTCATCAGTGTCACCTCACCATGACCATTTACAAAAATGGAGTCTTGACCTACTTGGACCATTTTCACCAGCACCAGGGCAAGTCAAATACCTCATAGTAGGGATTGATTACTTCACTAAGTGGATCGAGTAAGAGCCCTTAGCAACTATCATTGTCCAAAGAAGTAAAAAATTCTTGTACAAGAACATTGTCACAAGGTTTGGAGTACCCCACTCCATCACTACGAAAAATGGGACTCAATTTACTGACTCAATCTTCAGAAACTTGGTGGCCGATCTAAAAATAAAACACCAGTTCACGCGGTAGAACACCCCTAGGCCAACGAACAAGCCGAAGCTTCCAACAAAATCATACTAGCCAGGTTAAGGCGCCGAATGCAGGACGCAAAAGGGACTTGGACTGATGCGCTCCCTCAAGTCTTGTGGGAATATCAGACTGCTCCACATTCTACAATCGGAGAATCACCTTTCTGACTTACGAAATGGAAGCCAGGATCCCCATAGAAATAGCTGAAGAATTACCTAGAGTCATATTTTACAATGAAGGGGTTAACATCCAAGCACAAAAGGAAGAGCTCGACCACCACCTCGAAGAGCGAGAAAGAGCTCAGATTAGGGAGGAAGCTCTAAAGAAAAGAATGGCTCTAAGGTATAACCAAAAGGTGATCAAAAAGAACTTCGTCACCAATGACCTAATCCTAATCCGGAATGACATTGGAGTATAGAAATCAGGAGAAGAAAAGATGGCTACAAATTGG
Organism: Arachis duranensis; assembly: GCF_000817695.3. Taxonomy (NCBI): domain Eukaryota; kingdom Viridiplantae; phylum Streptophyta; class Magnoliopsida; order Fabales; family Fabaceae; genus Arachis; species Arachis duranensis. Next base: position 73,972,001 of record NC_029778.3, on the reverse strand, counting down.
AAAAGACCTTACAGGATAGTAAAGGTCTTAGGAAAAGGTTACTACAAAGTGTCCGATCTCCAAGAGCGGGAGCTCCCGAGGTCTTGGCACGCATGTAACCCTAGAAAATACTACAAATAAGATAAAGCAAACTTCACGCCTTGGTATACTCTTTTTCTCGGTTATAAGGGTTTTTAACGAGACACCAGCACGAGGGCTAGGGGCACCTGAGCTTTCAGTAAGTAGATTTGTAAAGGAATTTATTAATTACCAATAAAAATTCCTATCCTATTTCTTTCTTCATTAATTTAAGCTCGGAAAAACGGGAAAATCATTGACCGACCTAAACATGGTCGGCAAGATGAAGAGACGAGGTACAAGTTAATGTAAGAAGTTATATAAACAACCCGTACAATGCAACCTCAAAAAGGACGGATAAAAAACGAGCTGTAAAAGTAACTTAATAAAGGCCAATTATTAGAAGTCGGAACTGTGGAAAAAAACTCCTAAATTAATAAAATTTGCTATGGCTCAAAAGTCAAAGCAAACTATAATCCAGCTACAAACAAAAGATAGAACAACACTCTGTGATATAAAGGAACGGTTTTTGAACATTACTTCATAAAAAGGTTGTAGAAATAACTAAGTAAAAGGTAAAAGTGTTCAAGAAAAACTACCAACTATTACAAAAAAGTCAAAATGTTATAAGACCCATAGGTCGGCCCATTCCAGAAGTCCAAAACAAAAACAAAAAGGGCTCAAGACTTTTCCTCAAAAAGATGGGTAAGGTCCTCACCCGTGACTACATCTTTTTTCTTGGCTGAGGGAGTTGGAGGATGAATAGGCACCGGCACGTCTAGAATACCAGTAAGAACTGAAGAAGAGGTCTCCACGACAACAATTTTAGGCTGGGCTTCAGACGTTGAGGTTTGACTGACCTAAGGACCCGAGGTCTTCGGATTAAGGGGAGGCTTCTCCTCATCTTCCTCAGAAGCAGGGACGATCTTGCCATCCACCACAATATTGTCAGTGCTAAAAAGAGAAAGATCAAGGTCGGGAGCCAAGACATTGATCTGAGCCTCTAGGTTCTCAAACATCTCGTCCATTCCCAATGCCGCCGACTCCTCAAGTTCAGCGCCTCTCTCCTTCTTCTTCTCCAGCTCCTCCTGGAGTTCCAGCTTTTCCCCATAGACACGGTATAGCTTTCCTCCGACTTCTTCATCTTCACCTCGGCCAAAGCAGCAGCAACTCCGACTTCACCGACCTCTCCCGAGCTCTCTCCAGGTCAGCCTTCAAACCATCCCTCTCTTTTTCCAAGTCCTTCTTAATATCATTAAGCCTCTCCACATCAGCTCGAGCGGCCACCAGAGCACTAACTGTGGCCTGAATAGGAGTGTTCCTCAGCTCCCTAGCTTAAGTAGCACACACACTGATGTGCGAAGCCCTCCACGAGCTAAGGTTTGGAGGTGATTCTAAAGGACCACGTCATCTATGCTCACGTGGTGATGAGAAAGAAGGTTCTTTTCACCCTAGGCTAACGCATCAAAATTCCTTGTATAGATGTTATTCCCCTCATCCACCTTCTGTTTCTTGGAGAGGGGTTCTGCTGAGGAGGGAGACTGAGGAGAAAGCTCAAGGGGTATAAGCCGGGAAGTAGGAGTTGGGATGATTATCTTTGTATCAGAGGGGCCCAACTCTAACTTCTTTGAAGAAGATCGGGCGAAGGAGGATCCGAGTTCTTCTTGCAACTGGAGGTTCCGAGCTACCACACTCTTTTTTACGTTTCTAAGTGTTCTCATATAAGCATATTTCGGAGCCATACTCTCTACAAAAACAAAGAAAAAGTTAAGTAAAGACACCAATAATGTTAACCAAATTCAGAAAAGCAAAGAGAAAGAAAGCTACCCAGCTCAGACTACAGAAGGCTAGGGTTTCCTAAAAATCTTTTCGTATCCAAGTAAGGAGCTCGGCCCCAAGAATCCAGAAAAAAGTCTATAATACTCCTTTCAAGGTCATCTAAGTCCTTGACATCAGGCTTAAGGGTGACCAATGTGTCTTGCCAGTATAAAGGAAAAAGAGACTCTTGATTCTCGGCCAAAAAGAAAGGTCGGACTCCCTCTACGCCCCAGACCTTAAAAAAGTGTTCTTAAAATCATGAAAGGAATCATCGAAGATGGCAAAAACCTTTTGACCTTGAATAGCTCGGAAGGATATCTATCCCAACTTCTTCATGGAACTATAGGGTTTGGTTGCAACAAACAGATAAAAGAACACATTCATCGAAGGTCAGACATCCAGCTCCTGACATAGGAGTTAGTATATTTTCAGGAAGGCCCAGGAATTAGGGTGCAATTGAGAAGGGGCGAGGTTGCAAGACCACAGTACATTAATTTCGAAAGCGGTAAAAGGAAAGGATACTTAGTCGGGTGAAGAAAAATTCGTAAGCATAAAAGAAAGGTCGCTCAGAGTCCTCTAAAGGAGGGAAACACACCCTCTCTTCCGGATCGGGCGCCACTAATTTATAGTTTCTCTCGTCTTCCCTATTCTCACATATACTATGGTGCCTATGAAACTCCTGACAATACTATCTATCGGTCATAGGAACATAAGAAAGAACAGTAGTATCTACCCAAGCTCGAAGACTATGAGGACTTTGGTCGACATAATCGAAAGGACAGAATGAGTCATAAAAGCTATACCTACAGATGCAAAATAAAAAATGATTACTAAAAGAAGTCGGAACTCATCCAAAAGTAAGTTAGGCAAATTCAAAAAATCAACAAAATCAAATGGTGTCCCTACTATGCAATATTGTTGCATAGCAACAATGCCATCTGGGGGCAATAACACCCACGGCGACAGTCAAAAGCAACACAGTTCGAAGCAAACGTTTTTCTTTTTCACAAAACAACAAGAAGATAGTAGTTTTAGCCTCAGCATTTTTTCCAAAAGAGAGAAGCGAAGAAGAAATGTATCCTCACAAGAAACAGTTTTTCTTTCACAATCTTCACACATAAACAAGAAAGACTCAGAAGCACAAGACAAGTATTCAAAACAACTAAAGAACCCACCTTGAAGGAGATGCGAATCGAAGGTGGGCATGTCAATCAGTAAAAACACGAACGTTTCTCTCCCAAAATAGATCTCCAGAAAGAATAAGAAGGAGAAATCTTGGAACTGAAGGCTCTAGAAAAGCAAGAAATTGAAAGGAAAAATCGAACACTGTTTCACAAAGAGAGTAGAAAGGAAATGATTCTGGAAATGTGAAAAGAGGAAAAGGAGAAGGGAGAACACCTTATAAAGGGAGACAGGGGCACGACCGCCATTACTACCCTCATCAAAGTATGCTCGAAATCTAAGGAAAACTGCCGCGTAACGTTGCTCCCCATTTAAGGGGGTAACGTTCAAAATTTCAAAAACAGGTTGGGTGACCGACGTCAAAGCCAAAATGTTTGGGCCCAACCTCCCTAAAGCTCAGACTCAAGTAGGGGCACTGTTCATATCTTGGCCCAAAACATAAAGCCAGGCCCAATATGGATAAAGGGCCCAACCTTAGAAGGTGGCCTCTATCCCATACCCAACCTCCTCTAAGAGGTCGGACACTGATAGAGGAGTCCAGCTCTACTTGTCTAAACAAGTAAATGCCTCCAGATATCCCTCCACTACATCTAGAAAAGAGATATTAATAGACTCCCAAAGATAAAGGGAACAGTTATCTATCAATAAAGGTAGAACTACTTCAATAAAGGTAGTTACTAACTCTACTATAAATGCACTGATACCCCCTCAGGTATAAGGTATGTTCTAATCTACTAAAAACCTGCCTAAAGTCCTTGCTAACTTAAGCATCGGAGTCTCTTGTAGATATCACAAGTCAGACACTGCAATACAAAGGAATCTAGACCTCACGTTTAGGACCAAATCAACGTTTCAGGTAACCCTCGAAACAATATCCATTTAAAAATTTCTTGATTAATTCTAGCAACAATTAATAAATATTAAATAAGACAAATTTTGACTATTTCGACTGATTTTTTATTGTCTTTCTAGTATTACTGTAATTTTATATAAAAAATTATATATTAACATTCAAGTTGGCTAGAAGAGAAAAGCATTCATTGTGCAATAAGTATATAGTCCATGCCATACTCATTGTTTTTTGAGTAAATGTCTTTTTTGATCTCTAACCATTTAGATTATGGACAAAGCACACTCCCACAATTTAAAATTAACAAAGCGGCCCTCAACCTCCATTGGAAATACCCATCATGACCCTTGTAATCGGAAGACAAATGGTGGGGTGTTGACATGTCAGTGGCTAGTCCACGTGGATTTTGTGCGTCCATATTCGGGACTTATCGACCTCTTTGCAATAGCCAAAACGGTCGTCATCACTGTTTGTATTATCGGCGCCGGCATCGATAGTTCTTCTGTTGCTCACTTCCTCAACAAGTACTCCCTTCACTCTTCCGACTTTCCAATAAAAATCCTCATCATTGAGCGTAGCACCACCGTCGGCAATCGTATGGCTACCATCACGATTGTCGGCGACATATTCGAGGCCAATGCGTCCATCCTCCACCCTAAGAACTTTCACGCCGTGAATTACACCAAACTTCTGGACCTCAAGGTGAAGCCACCATTATCAGAGTCGAACTCCATTAGGATCTGGAACAGAAGCTGCTTTTCGTAATCTCCAGTGTCGTTCTCTAATATTACTTACAACTACAGTGCAGAAACCGTCGGCAACAAACAGATTACGTCAATGGAAGTTTGGAATTTAAGAGTAGAGCCCAAAATTAGAACTCAAAAGAAGGAATTAGGATTAGAAATCCACCAACCATGCGAAGCAAAGAGAACCCAAAGCGGCGATTTCCAGGCTCTATCTCAGTGTTCCATCAACAGACAAGGAGTAGCACCAACAAGACGTTGGCATTGGAGTAGAAACCAGGTTATGAAGTGAGTATCTATTGAGGAAAAGAAGAGGACAAATTAGTCTCGTACTTTCAAAGAGAACGACATTGTTTGATAAACTTCTGGCAATACGAATTCAATCTCCAAAGTACTGTCTTCTACTCTCCTGTAAAAATTTTTCAAATTCTTTTCTGCCAGATTTTCAAATTCAAGACTTCATATTCTAATTTTTCTAAGTTTTTAGAGACTCAATGTACTTTTTCATTCGATTTTTCAATTCCTTTTTTATTTTTTTTTTGTTGTTTAAAAAAGTTTTCAATGCACTTGATGAGGAAAAAGTTGCAATCAACTCTGAAAAAGATGAAGAAAGAAGAAAAATCCTAACAAGTTCGAACGAACTAAAGGAATGAAGAGAATGCTATGGGAATGACAACGTTTTGAAGTAATTACAAGGGGTGATTATTCCCTACTTAAAAGGAGACAAAATTATGTCATGGACTAGCCACTGATACGTTAACACCTTAATATTTGTCTTTCGGTTACAAAGATCGCGATGGATATTTTCAATAGAAGTTGAGAGTAGATTTGTTAATTTTAAATCATAAAGATATATTTTATTCATAGTCCAAATAATTAGAGATTAAAATAGACTTTTACTCTTATTATTTTTGTAGTTATAAATAATAATTGTTCAATTTAATTGTTCACTTAGCATTTCTCATTTTCCCTTATTATAAGAAAATCTAACTTTCAATATATTGCATTAAATTAGATCCTTCACCATAACTGTTAAAAGAAATGTTGCATACACTCATAATTACACATAGATAATCTAATATAATAACAAATACATACATCAACCAATCCAATATACTATACAACTTAATTCATCAGTTTGGTTTATGATCAATTTGAAGAATCATCAACAGTGATATTTGGATATCAAACTATGGCCCCCACTTAGCCATAACATGTCTAAATAGATCTAGATTCTAGAAGGCTCCTAGTCCATATATTATGTGTTCAAAACTCATTCTTCCAAATTTTGAAATTGACACTTGAACAATTTCAGGCCAATTTGTCATACAAACAAAGGCCAAGCATTTGCAAGATACTAACCTAACCACATCTGATTCCAAAGAGCCTCCACACTAAACAGATTACGTTTGCACGATTGCTTTGGTCAATTTTCTGCCCCACACATGCAAGGGCAGAAAATATGCACACAACATAGTATCTGTCTTGTTGTTCCATTCTCATCCATAAAAAAAAAAATAATAATAATAATATTAATTTTTTTTCATACGACTTAATACTGTTGGGGATTTTTTTTGGTTCTGTTTTGTTTGTAAATATTCAATGAAATTCAAAGACTTGGAACATGTAGGGGTCTCAACAGTTGGTAACATGCATGTACCTATGGTAGCGTTTGGTGGAGAGACATAGATTGAAAGACTGAGACTGAGAGACAGAGACTAAGAGACAGAGACCGAAATAAATTTCAGTATTCTGTTTGGTGCAAAGTGAGAGACAAAAATTGAAACAAGAATAAAACTTTAATTTAATTTGCACAAAGGATAAAATTAGAATTAATTAATTAAAATGGGGGTATTTTAGGTATAAAATGTTATTAAAATTTCAATTTCCGTCTCGAAAAATTTCAGTCCCCTGTATTCCTACTTTTTGGAGGTACTGAAATACTAAAATTTTAAGAACAGAGACAGAAATTTTAGTACTAATCTTTGAACCAACAAACATAATACTGTGTCTCAGTCTCCCGGTCTCTGTCCCAATACCTCAAAACAAACGCTACCTATATTTCTTTGGACTTTAATTTGCTGCTGATGATATCATATTCCAACATTTTTTTAAAGTAATTAATTTGGTTGGTCTTTCACAATGTTTATATTAAAAAAATATCAGTTTTCACAATTCTTTTTATTATATTTAAAATCTCTAATGATACAAATCATACAAGAAAATAGCTTTTAAAAGTTATTAAAAATGATAAATTTGTTTCTCATCACCACTTTTTTATTAAGTACACTTACCTCTCATCATTTCAAAAATATAATATATTAATACTTCGTTATGAACGATGAGAGATGAATTTATCACTTTAAATCTCAAGAGATTGTTTTAATTAGTTTCATAATTTGCATTATTTTAAAGATGTTAAGATTCAAATAAAAAGGAATTATTAGGAACAAAATTGACTAAACCAAAATTGTTAAGGGTCAATTTTGATTTTTCTTTTACAAATTATTTCTAAATTTTATTACAAAAAAATTAAATAATTTGTAGTAATTCTTCTACTAGCACATTTTTTTTCATTCCAAACTCATTCAAAAATACTCACTCAACTCAACCGAAAATATTTGGATGTGACATTAATTTTCTAGACAAATTATTGACATATAACTTTATCCCTATATATAATAAAGTGAATCAATAATTAATATATAGTTTATTTGAGGAAAATAATTAATTTGAAAGTCCCTATGTTGGTTTACCGAATTTGTGAATAGGCCTATACTTTTAAAATTTGTAATTAAATTCTCCTATTTTACAAAAATTTTAGTTAAGTTCCAATCACTGCGAAAAAAGTTATAAGAAATAGAATATTCTTTGGTATATACTTATAGGGACTAAATTGAAAATCTTGTAAATAATAAATTAAAGACTTAATTGTAAATTAGATAGATTATATTATTATATATCAAAGTTCTTTTTTTTTTAATTCTAATTGTCTGTTCTTTGTTATTATCAAAAGTATGATAGGAGACAATTTTATAAACAAAAAATTTGGAATAATTATTTTATATGAATTCAAATATAGATTAATAGGTAAAAGTCTTAATTCAACTTTTTAATATATATGCTAAAAAGATATTAAAAAATTGAAAATTAGAAGACAATTTACGAGTTTCAATTATTTTTTTTAAATATTTCAATAAGCTAAATAAAAATAATATATTCAATTTTAAAAAATTGTAATATTAAATATATTATATTTTAGTACGTTATTCATTAAATAACAGGAATAAGATAGAGAAATAAAAATGTTTTAGTTTTACATATAATATGAATAACTTGTTTCGTTTATAATTATTAAATCCTTGTTATTTTTATTTTGTTTAATTAAGTCCCTATAAAAATATATCTAATAATATTCCATTTCTTTTAATATTTTTGTAAAAACACAAATATAAATTTAAGAAAATTATAAGAATTTCAATAATTAATCAAACCTTTCAAAATGTATGCCACATCCTAATTGCTCAGGTAATATTTATTTTGAGATACTGGAATAGAGACTAGACTCAATATCATATTTATTAGTCTAAAAATTTATACTAAAATTTTAAAATTTCAATATTTCAGTATCTCAAAAAAGTAGGGACATAAAGGATTGAAATTTTTCAGAACAGAGACAAAAATTTTAATAACATTTTATAACTAAAATACTTCATTTCAATTAATTAATTTCAACTTTATTCTTTGTGCGAATTAAATTAGAGTTTCATTCTTATTTCAGTCTCTGTCTCCCACTTCATACCAAACACAATACTAAAATTTATTTCAATCTTTATCACTCAATTTTAATCTCTCAATCTCTGTCTCTCTTCTAAACGCTATCTAACATTACTTGCCCGAATAATGTTATTTAAAGGTAGTAGACTTAGGTGAAATAATAAATATGATATTAATGGCTGGGAGGGCTTGTATCCCAAAAGAATATCCATGTTGTTGGCCCTTGAGACTTAGATTCACCATTCTCCATTCAATTTATTATTGTCTGATTTTTAGCTTCTTGTCTATCTGCTTTGTTGTTTTTATTCAGCCTCCCATTGAAAGGAACATGGAATAGTGTGAAAACAAATAAAGAAATATCATCGTCCCACTTGATCATAGCTGTCAACGATATCCATGCAAACCCAGACATATTTCAATGCACTTTCGCTTTATTTATTTATTTGGAATTTTTCCACTCGGATTTTATGACATGAAAAGTGTGCTTTTTAGAAGTGAGATGATGAGAGAGAAATAAATCTTAGTCGCGTAGGGCCACACTTGAACTTATTAAAATTCATCTAGCACTCAAAAATACTTTACACAGGTTCTTTTATAAATTAGAGCATTCATAAGTCTCTTGTTTTATATGCAATTTAATAGTCATTAAGTTATGGATCTGAAAAATAGAAATTTAACTTAGGTGATTTGAATACATGAAAAGAAAATTTGTAGAACATCTAACTAGAATAGTAGATGGGATGAAAAATAAATAGGGAGGTAAAAATAAATTTAATATAAACACGATACATAATAGAATTTAATACTATTGTCTGATCCCACTTAATAAGTGCTATAATATTTTGTTGTTGTAAGTTATGGATCTCGCTCTCAAAGTTAATCAATCCTCACACTTAATTAATCTAAACCATATTACACTTTATTTATGTGTCAATAGTTGTTGTGGGACACATAATTCAATTGCAAAAACTAACCAACGACCAATTAACAGTTTTCTATAACCGGACAAGGATCTTATCCATTGATTTTTTGTTTCCCGGTGAAATATTAAGAGTTAGAAATTAGAATCTATATAAACTAAAGAGGGAAGTGAGGTTCTGATTAAAGAACTGCATCTTAGTCCATGATCTTAAACTAAATCATCAAACCAAAAAAAATAGCAAAAATGATAAAAATTTAAAACATATCTCTAAGGCTGTATTTATTTATAGAGACTATACACTAAGACAAAAATACAGAAATACAAAATCGTGTTTGATAGAGGAGACACGGACAGAAACAATGTATTCAAGAACACTGAATTAGTGTATTTTATGTCTATCTTGACAGAAAGAACATTAAGACACTAACAAGGAACACAACTTATTTTTTATTTTTTCTTTTATTATTCTTGTTAATTTTTTATAATTATATTTTTTATTATTATATTTTTTGTCTCAAATTTTTTGAATGAAAAAAAAAAGAATAAATTAAATTTTCATAATTTGTTTTAGTTTATCACCAAAGAGAATACAAGAATATAAAATTTTGTGTCTCTATTCTTTATGTCTTGTTCTCAATGTCTTGTCTTGTCCTATTCTCAAAAACAAACACAGCCTAAAGAAACGATAATTCAAGTCTTTTATCGCGGTTATAAAATTCTTATTAGTAAATAATCAACTGTGTGACATACACACAAAAATTCGGTTATTAAATTAATTATTTGTAAAGAATATATGTTTAAATATATATAAAATAAATTTAACAATCTATCTTTTTTTCTCAAAGTCAGATAATTTTATTCATGAAATGAAAAAAACATATAAATGTTTATATAAGGGACAAATAAAAGAAATGGGAGACTCTCAATGTTATACTATAGAGGTAATATCATATAATAATTTAATAAGAGCGATACAAAAGTAAAGTGTTCATTAATTGGGAAGTGAGAATTTGTTGAAACTCTTTCTGCAACTTCAAAACCGATGCCATTATCTCTTTCACACTAGTTGATACATTATCAAAGATGAACCTATAATTCCTAGCCTTCCATAAGGACCAACTCAAAATCACCATCATCATTTTCTGAGAGGAGCTATTGGGTTGGGTACGCAAGGCTCCCATTTTCAAGTTCCACTCAACATACAAATCAGAGTCTTCGATGCTCCTTTTAGTAGCTGGTAAGCTCATTTTTGACCAAATTTTTTTTGATTTTACACAATGAAAGATGCAATGATTGATTGTTTCTGAAAATTGTAGACATCTTCAGCATATAGGTTGAATCGATAGGATGCGATGATGAAGCTTTTGTAGCACTGGAAGTTTTCCAGAGAAAAATCTTAATCTTCCCTGAGATTTTCAGCTTCCACAGTTCTCGCCACAAATTTTGTTATCTCATAATCTCTAAACAAAATTCAATGGGAGGATGCGAGAACCCATAAGCCACACGGTACCCAGTACTCACTTCATATTATCCACTTTTATTAAGGGCCCAATAAATTTTATCTTCTCCACCTCCAATTATTGTTGCTAGCACATGCTGACTAGTGTCCTCAGAAAAAATACTTCTAATTAGAGTTTGATTCCACTGACCATTAGAAAGTATTAATTCTTTGACCATCAATAGTGATTGATTTTGTAGATTGAAAATTTCAGATGAAGAAACAACATAAGAATGTGGAAGAGCAAGCCAAGGATCACTAAAGATTTGGATGCTGGATCCATCACCAATTGGCCAAACCAGCCCCTTTTCAACAACCTTACACCCTATATGCTACACCCCCACGAAAGTACTGTTCCGATCTCTGCATTCATGCTGTATCAAAAATATTTACCTTTGAGGAGTCTAGATAGGAGTGACTGTGGCTGAGAGACAACATTCCAACATTGTTTTACTAATAGCGCCAACTTCTGAGCCCCTAGGTCCTTAAAATCTAGTCCACCTTCCAATTTTGGTCTTGTCATAGTATCCCAACTAACCCATGCTATTTTTCGCTCTGTACCTTTTTTACTCCACCGAAATTGGGAGAGTATGTTGTGAATCTCCCTAATTAAAGTGTCAGGAAGACAGAAACATGATAATGAATAAATTAGGATAGTCTCCCCAATAGCTTTGATTAGAACATGCCTGCTTGCAGAGGAGAGAAGTTTTCTTTTCCACCCTTGAACTCGCTTTCTCACTTTGCCCTTGATTTCTCTGAAGGTGGCCTTTTTTATTTTTGGACTGTAGATGGAAGACCCAAATATTTATCCTGTGCACCAATATGATCAATTTCCAATTTCTGAGCCAGTAGTAATCGAGCAGCGAGAGGAGTATTATTACTAAAAAATAGAGCTGATTTATGCAAATTAACTTTTTGGCCACTGAACCCCTCGTATGACTAAAGAAGATTGAGAATATTTTCACAACTGCTTTCTGACGCTTTGCAAAAAAGGATTGAGTCATCCGCAAATAATAAATAATTAATAGTAGGACATCTTTAGTTGATCTGAATACATTCAATGAGATCGTTTTACTCTGCCTTGTTTAGCAAAAAGGATAATCCTTCTGCACAAAAAAGAAAAAGGTATCGAGATAAAGTGTCTTTTTGACGGATACCTCTATTTGCTTTAAAAAAACCAAAAGGTTGACCTTCAACAATGATAGAGTAAGAAACTGTAGTCACCACCTCCTGTATCCAACCAATTCACCTAGATTCAAATCTCAGCTTCTCCAAAATGAACAAAAAAAAATGCCACTCAACATGATCATAGGCTTTGCTCATATCCAATTTAACAGCCATTTCACTCGATAGGCCCCTCTTCTTTGTCTTTAGATAGTGCATACATTCATGAGTGACTAGGACATTGTCTGAAATCAATCTACCCTTAATAAAGGCTCTTTGATTAGGATTGATCAATGAAGTCATAAATTTCTGTAGCCAATGGACTAGTACTTTATATATAATCTTATATACAACTTAGAAAAGGCTGATGGGTCTAACTTGTGTCATATCCTTTGCATCAGGAATCTTAGGAATGAGACAGATTTGTGTATGGTTGAAGCTCTTTAATAGTCTATCACTGACAAAGAAACTGCGGACAGCCTTAAAAATATCCTCCACTACTAAACTCCAGTAGAATTAAAAGAATTTAGCCGTAAATCCATCCACCAAGGGCGCTCTGAGGGTGAACACTAAAGACCGCACGTTTTACCTCATCAAAACTGACCGGTCTAGTTAATTTTCTGTTCATGATTGCTGAAACTTTGGTTTCAAAATCTTCGAATACATGTGCCGGATTAGCTTGGTTAATCGATGTGAAGATATCCTTGAAGTATGTTTCAGCTACTTGTGCAATTTTCTCACGGGTGGTAGCATACGTACCATCATTCTTTTCCAGTTTCCAAATTTTATTTCTCCGGATTTTGGATTGGAATTATTGGTGAAAGAAACTTGTATTTCTGTCCTCTTCTTTTAGCCACTTTACAAGAGATTTCTCCCTCCAATAGCTTTTCTCCCTAAAGTAAGCATCCTCAAGTTTATTTTCCAAGCCTTCAACCTGTTCTCCCCCTATAATATCCTCCTCTGTGAGAATTTCAAACTAAGATGTAAGTTCACCAATGTCCTTCTTCGAATTAGATTTGTTCTGCTGCTACCATTGAACAATATGATGCCTACAATGCTTTAATTTTTGAGCCAAAATAAATATTGCTGAGCCATCCACCCATTCCTTTCAAGCTTCAGTGATAATTACCTGAATTTCTTCTAATCACACCATCTCTCCTAAAACTTAATCCTCCTATTATATTTTTCTATGACCGGATTTGTATCAAGGAGGATAGGCTCATGATCTGAACCGTTTTCTGCAAGTCGAGACAGCAAGGCTAATGGAAAATAATCCATCCACTCACCGTTTGCAAGTGTACGGTCAAGCCGCTCCCTGATTTGGTCCTGCCCTCGTCGCCTATTAGTCCAAGTGAACCTTCTCCCAATCATACCCAAGTCCTTCAGTCTATCACCATCAATAAAATTCACAAATTTAGAAATAGATGAAGCTGGTTTTAACCCCCTCCTTCTTTCCCATCGAGGCTCACTATAGCATTAAAATCACCCATAATTATAACTTTTTTCAAAGAAACCTTGTACAAAAGAGGAAAGTTCTGTGTATTGAGTAGACTGAATCCCATCCAAACTATTTAAATGTACTCCAATCAGCCCCCAAGAACAGTTCAAAGCATGGTCAGTTACCTTGCCAGCTATGAAAAACTCTTTTTCAGCAAGAATCTCAACCGTTGTGCCCTTCTTCCATGCTAAAGCCAATCCACCAGCTGTACCCGTCGGACTAACAATTCTCCAATTCGTAAAATGACAAGATCTCAACTTACTTTTTACTAGACGAGATTGGTTTTTTGTTTCACATAGAAACACGATCTCGGAAGAGTGGGATTGACACATCCCTTTAAGGTTATGAATTGTCGGGAATCTTCTCAAACTGCGACAATTCCATGAAAGAACTTTCATGGCGAATTAAAGGGAAAGAATAAAGAAGAAAATAAAGAAAGAATTAAAAAAAAATTGATAAAATCAAACATTGACCTAGACGACACAAGAATTCTATTTCAAAAAAAATCCTAACAACAAGTTAAAGAAGTATTTACTCACGTCAAAAAAACTTAAATAGCGCTCTATCCCCTTATATTTTTTAGATAATTTAATAATTCATCTACTTATATATAAATATATAGTAATAATTAAGTGACTGGTTTTTAGTGTCTGTAACATTTTTCATAAATAATATATCGATAAGCAAAATTTATTTTACCTTTATCTGATATCAAATTCACCCAAACTTTATAAACTCCAACCTTTTATTAAAAAAGAAAACAGTTCCCACCACCAAAACTGCTACAATAACGTTTGGGAGCCAAAATTTGAAGATAAAAAGTTATAACTCGTCTTTTTTTGTTTATATCCATTAGTTAATGTTAAAATAAATATATAATATTAAATTAAATAAAATAACTTTAAATTAAATTATGACTTTTGTAACATTGCTCAACTACTAATCTGCCACGTAGTCGTTAATATAATGGCTTAATGAGTTAACTCCATCACTACCAAGTCTTTTATGGCAATCAAGAGAGAGAGAAAGGTGATTGTTTGTTAGCATTTTCATTCAGGCTTGCAGCTATATAGGAAGAGACAAGGCATCACTTTCTGCTTATCATAACTTCCTATCCAAACCTTAATTTTTTAGTCGTTACTCGTTATTGTTCAACCTTATGAGTCATGTTAAATACTTACATTTAAAAAAGATTTATATAGTATAAATTTTGAGCACTCAATTCTTGTCTGTTTAATAGAAGAGATTTTTTTTTTTACCAGATGTTTTTACAACATTCGTTGACTAATTTCAATAGATAGTACTCTCTCAATTTTGTTTTATATATCAGCGATAATTTTATATCTCCAAATATACTCACCGAATAATATAAAAAAAATGAAGGAATGCATTAAAATGGAGAGGGGAGTAGAAGACAAAAGAATTTAAGAATAACAGTTGGCGTTGAAAGAGAAATCTCATATGCAAGTACAAGACTGTGTCTACCGTGACTTATCCCCCAAAGATATTGGGATTTATCTTCTCCTACTTGCAAGTTGCAATAAAGCAAAGAATATAGATATAAAAATAAATAAATAAATAAATAAATAAGAAACATTCACAAGTGTGACAAATGATGAGATCATTTATATGCAATTACTTCATGTAAATAAATAATTAATTATTCAATTATACTAAATATATACTAAAATCAACTATCAAAATCAACCACTAATATAAAATTTATATTAAAATACAAATACATATTATAAATAAATTCAACAACATATATATTTATATACAAATATATTAATAATTAATTTTAATATATAAATAATATTTTTAAAAGTTATAAATAATAATTTAATCATACATATCAAACCATCTCACTTCATATAACTTGATATTTTCGGCATATAAATTTCTAATTTCTGCCTGTGACAAATTGACAATTGTTGTGTGATTAACTAGCAAAACATGAATATATGCAATCCACAAACGCACGCAAAGCCTTCTTTGTTGAAACAAAAATTGCAGAGGCTGTTTGAATATTGGTCCAATTTAAAGGCATCCTTACAAGCAAAACATAAAAATGAGGAGGTGGGACAACTTGTCGAGTGAGTGGCAACTCAATTATGACGAACATGTTACATCAATCATTTATAAGCTTTTATCCAATCATTCCCAAAATTTAAATAAAACAGAAAAGTCTCAAATATGAGAGCAGATCCAAGTCACTTTTTAAGCAAATAATAGCTCTCAAAAGAAAGAAAATCCTTTTTGAAAGGAGCAAACTTCTAAACACAACCAATATAGAAGATCAAGATCACTATGATAACGAAAATAGAGATGCATCTACATATATATTGATTCTACAACAAATGTGAGAAAGCCCTTTAACATTTCCCATCAATTATTTATTCCTGCCTTTTGTTTTTAGCACAATCACAATGACAATTGAAGAGTTAGAGATCTTGCTCTAAAAAGAAGATGCTGAGACAGCCATGAATTGAAGCATTGTAGCTAATCAACTTTAAATCTTGTGTGTAAGATGAGACCACTTCATATCATATCATATATATAATGTAAACAACAAAGGAGAAGCATTTTCTCTAAGTTATGAGGGTAGGGACCAGAGAAGAAACCAACTCAAAGGTGGTGCCTCCGCCGCCTCGAATACCGAGTCTCTTGCATGGGAGAACAGCATATGACGATGAATCCGGAACGCGGCTCAGGTACTCATCATCGTCCTCCATTCCCATTTCCTCTTCGACGGATCTTAAGACCGGAGAATCAGAATCCCCAAGCTTACCACTATCAGCCTGCAAAAATTCATCAGGGAAACTAGAAGTGAAAAGCTTAATCACGAAACTTCCCCAATAAGGAACCTATAAACTTCAAGCACCCTTGAGGGAGTGTTCGATTTGATGGTAAAGTTGAGGTATAAATTTTCATGGGCGAGTTTCATTTTTACCTCCTAAGGAATCTAACCAAAGCTGTAAAACAAGACAATTAAGGATAAAATCTTTCTACAAAAACCAATGATCAAATGAGGGTGCATTGGAACAACTATGCACATACCTTTGATGATCCTTCCATGTAATTATAACCTTGACCGAAATCATTTAGGCCAAGGAATTCTTCGATCGGCCACGGTGAGATATTTCCGGCAGTAGAACCACCACCATAAGACTCCTTAGCCGGAGGCATCTCGCCAACTCCCCCAGCATCAAGGGGTAACATTTCATTGTAATCCGACGACTGGGGCATCGTCGACACCTTTCTGGAGACAGAAGAGGACTTAGTGTCGGAAGCTTTCTCCCCAGAATCCGACTTCAAAGAAGTTGAAGAAGTACCACCGGGCTCGGTTGCTTCTAGACCTACTCTTACACCAGTGAGAAGAAACCTCTGATGACCGGAGACATAAGTATTCGCCGTGTGTATTGCCACATCACACTTTCGACACAGTAAAGCTCGATCCTCTAGACAGAAGAAATAGCCAAATGCTTCCTGTAATGAATATCAGATCCTAACCATAATCACAAGATGATTCAAAAATGACATTTAAACTGAAGCAAAACAAGTAACAAATCAAGAAGGTACTAACTCAACCAAAATTGTCAACAATGTATTTATTCATGTAAAACCACTTCTTGAAAGCAAAAGCAACAGTTTTCACTTTTTCTAGATTGCAACATCCCAGTTCCCAAGAAAACAAAAATTCACTCCATATTCAAAAAGAAGATATTAAAGACAAACAGACACAGTTATGAACTTGTGTAATCAAGACATTGGTGAAGCACCTTCTAAAGAAAGTTAAATGTACCAACTTCCACCACAATAAAAATATAAACACAGCATGGGAAAAGAGTTGGAAAAGGCAAGACAAATAAACAAGTAGATATCTCCATGAAAATGAAACATGCCATGAATAAAAGATCAGACACAAGGGGGGAAAGAAAGAAAAAAAGAAAAAGAGAGAGAGAGAGAGAGAGAGAGAGAGTAGAAGACAGGACACACAACTAATTGCCAACATGATTCCAAATGTTTTCACTGCTCCGAATACTAATAATATCTATCAAGATTTTATGTCATTTTCTATGTAAATCTGTTATGGAAAGAAGGAGGCATGTCTAACAAAACCCGTTTAAATTGCCCCCAGAACTTTCTTGAATCACCACAAATCTTATCAATGACACAAATTGTTACAAACACCTCCTATGAAAATCATACCAAACTTGAGCTTAGTTTCCAATGAAGTTCCCAAAAGCTGCACTAGCAATAAGCACCAATCATTAAAATATTTCATATACTGAATGCAAAATCAGCAGCATAAAAGTTACAACAATCCAAAATAAGAACCTATGCAAAAAATTGTACAAAATCTTGGGTTTTGGTTCAACCACCAAAACAAATAAACAATTGCCACAAAAACCAATTAAGATATATGTAACTCTTCAAACCGAAACCAGAAAAGCCACAATTTTTTCATTTAAGGAAACAAGAAGAAGAATTTACCTGACAAATATCACATTTGGGCATGTGAGAAGAAGACATGGAAAGTGGAACCCTCTGGTGCTTGCTAGCGAGCTTGTTAGCAGCATGAACCTTCTCATCACACTCCCAACAAAGCGCAGCCTCATCAGCACAGCAAAGAACTTTAGCCTCAGCAGCCTCACACACGTTGCACTGAATCTTCATCCTCTTTCAACTATCACCACTTTTTCCTTTTCTCTTTTCCTAATTTTCCCACACCAAATTTGCTTCCTTCGACTCAGAAAACCCAACACCAGCCCAGAAAGTTTCAAGCTTTATCCAGCAATCCAAGGATAGAAATGGAATTGAGGGGGATTAAGAGAATCCCACTTGGGAAGTGAGAGAAAGAGAAAGGGGAATGGGGAAAGGGGGTTTGTGGAAGAAGGAAGAGGAAGGTGGAGGGTTTAAGAAGGAAGAGAAGAGAAAATGGAGGATATTTTTGAGGCCACGAAGCAGCATGTACACGTGGCAGCAAACGGGTAGTGTCGTGGCAAGGGAGACCGCCTTTGCTGGCTTTGCTTTGGTTTTTCATCGTTGCTGTAAGAAAATCTAACTCTTTAAAAAAGAACAAAAATCTAAGCTGTCTTGTTTCTTTTTTTTTTCTAAATTAAAATAAATATTATACTGTATGTGAATTTAAGTCATTGGTAAATTAATTCGTTTTTTTTTTATTGTTTTAACGATCTCAAGTTGAAGTCACATTTTTTCTTTTTTTTGTTACAATGAAGTCATATTATTTGATTCAACTAGCTAGAGAATCAAGCAAATTTAAATCAACTAAACGATCAACTAATTAAAAATTTAAATATATATCTTTTTCAGTTAATAAGAAAAAGAGAGATGTTTTCATAGTAAACATACACTGGTGTTAATAGAGGACCATAAGCAATCATAATTTCCTTTAATTTTTCATACTGATTGTATAGATAAAAGTCAAATCTTATTTTATATATAATGTTTTATATAACACTAAAAATAGTTATTACATAATGGTATATATTTATGCATTTGATTCACATAAATTTTTACTAATTAATTAGTCATTAAAATGACAAAATCTTTCATAATAAAATAATTTTGTAGAGTGTGTCAGCAAAATAAAAAAAAATATTCTTAATATCGTAATTATTAACAACAAAATTGAAGAAAATTATTTGCATAGTTTCTAAATAAATATAACTACTCAAAGACATCATTTTAATGTCTTCCATGAAAATTGTTAATAATACACAAGATATAACTAACCTAATAGAATCTATTAATTTTATAAATTGTATATTATTACAAATTGAGAGAAATGGCGAATATCATATAAAAAAGACTAAAAGCCTTTTAAGATGAAAGTTCTCTCTATAATTATTTTGTTCATTTATTGTCTCTTATCACATGTTCCAGGATAAATTAGTATTAATAAGATGTATGTCTAGAAAAAGAAAATATTACATAACTTATTACTAAATGGACGTTTATTTATAAAACAAAATAAATTTTAAAAATAAACATCACTAATTTAAGAGAATTGTGTGAAAATCATTATTATTTAGTGTCTAATTTTTAAAGTCTCATAATATCTTTATAACCACTAATTTACTATAAATGAAAATAAGCTAGGGTAGAAAGAGATTAGAAATATTGATAGAATATTTCATTTCATTGTCATTTAAAGTTGTAAATCCTGTATATATATAATAAGGCTATATTACACATTCAAATATTTTTTTTATTTAAATTTTATTCAAGTAGGTCCAATACTAACAAAAATCACTCTCATTAAAAGAGTGTCATTATACGCGCTTTATCTTCTTCTCCTTTCTCGTGCTTCTTCTTCTTCTTCTCACGTACGCTTCTTTTTCTTCTTCTTCTTTCAAATATACGCATACGTCATCTTCTTCTTCTTTCAAATTTACGTATACCTCCTCCTCCTCCTCCTTCTTCTTCGCGCATGGAGATTCTTCTTCTGCTTCTCCTCCTCTTCCTTCTCTTCTTCTTCTTCTTTTCCTCTTTTATTATCGTCATCACCAACAACACCAACATTTTGCTCATGGATTATTTTTTTAATCGAATTGAATGGATGCAAGTGTTCTGAATCTGAATTGAATTGAATTAAATTGATGATCTCTAAATTGTAGATAGAGGTATTTTGAATTTGATTTTATATAACGAATTATGTTTCGTTCATTCAGTACTACACAATTGTTTCACCATGAGTACGTGTTCGGTTCATTATGCAGAAAGCTGTTTGAATTTTATTTTATATAATGGATTATGTTTCGTTCATTCAGTACTATACAATTGTTTCACTATGAGTACGTGTTCGGTTCATTATGCAGAAAGTTGTTCGAATTTGATTTTATATAATGGATTATGTTTTGTTCACTCAGTACTTTGAATTTGATTTTATATAATGGATTATATTTCGTTTACTCAGTACTATACAATTATTTTACCATGAGTACGTATTCAGTTCATTATGTAGAAAGTTGTTTGAATTTGATTTTATATAATGGATTATGTTTCGTTCACTCAGTACTATACAATTGTTTCACCATGAGTACGTGTTCGGTTCATTTATGTTATGCACCATTCAAAATTTTTCCTCCTCACTTTCTACTGCTTCTTTACTAGGGAGAGAAGGAGGAAAAGACAAAAAAAATACAGCAGCAACAGTAACAAAAAAATGACGATAAGGAGAAAATACGTGAAGAAAAAGGAACGCGAAAAAGAAGGAGGAGAATGAGGAAGAGGAGGAATGCAAAGAAGAAGGCGACGCTCCGTGCGTCGTGAGAAGAAGAAGAAGCGCGAGGAAGAAGAGAAGAAAAAGAAAAGAAGAAGCATAAGGAAAGAAGAAAGCAGAAAAAACTAGTGATCTAAAATTACTTGGATGAACTTAAATGCCAAAAATTGTTTAGATGTAAAAAATTTCTTTATATAATACTACACAATGAATTCTAATTTCTAATGTTAGAAAATAGAAATAGAAACCACTTAGTTGTCTGTTGGAAGTTTATTGTAATTTAAACTTCTGTTGTGGCCTAATTGTAATTATCTATAAACTATTAATGATTTAATCTCATCCGTTAATTCTAATGTTTGATGGACGCATTAGATTTAAAGATAATACACATAAAAGATGGTCCTCTCTCTGCCTCAATACACACGACATTTTACAGTTTCCACTCACTGAAAATACTGTGAAACTGCCATCCTGATGAACGTCTGAAGGAAAGGAAAGGGAGAGAAACCAGTGTTGGAGATCAACTCTACTGTAACCAAAATTCTGCAAAATCAGTCTTAAAGTTCAACTCTACCGTAATCAGGACTTGTTATGGCAACCAATCCAGGTATAAAAATCACAACTTTTAAGATCCGGCTTCCGCTAAAATAAGTTTACATGTGGTATCAGAGCATGTGTTTTGAAAGTATGTGATTTTCTCTGATCTAATTATGATATCCACGGTGTTTCATGTTTTTGATTAATTATTTATAATTAGATTTTAATTAAGTGGGTTTGAAATTTTATGCCATCAAAACTGCATATTTGTGGTTGTATATGTTCTATATGTTTTCTTCTGAATATTTTGATTTGATCATAAATTATACTCATGTATGAATTTAATCTTGAGTTTATGTTTAGTATTGATGACAATTATGAAATTATTTTGAGTATGTAATGTACTCTAATTTTATGAAAAGTCTATAAATATTTTATTCAGAATATTAAATTTATTTAGATTATTTACTGCTTGTGTACACCAAAGTGACCAAGTTATAACGTAAAATGCCAGTATATTTAATAATGTGTTAATTAATTTTAGAATTAGATTTACCCAAAGGAAATCTCTTCTATTATTAATAGACTTGAACGAGAAAAATTATTATTCTTGAGTCAGATATATGTATTGTCCAAAGATAGTATATGTATTTGGCAGAGAATTTTAATCTTCAAGTATGATAAATATGGCATTTATTTTGTATGTTAGTATATTATAGAATTTTACCCAAAGGTGAACTGTAATATGCTTGTTATGTTCTGTAATCTGAGTAGATGATAAAATTAAACTTAATATGAGCATTGTATGATTAAATGACAGGTATTTCAATTCATTCGCAAGCTTCATCTGTTACCATGTTTAATGGTTTAAACTTCTCTGAATGGAGTGAACAAGTGAAGTTCCATTTAGGTCTTTTGGATCTTGACTTGTCACTTTTAGAAGAGAAATCCATTGTCACTGATGACAATGATGAGGATGAGAAGTATGCACTTAAGACATGGGAACGTTCTAACAGATTAAGCCTTATGTTTATGCGAATAACTACTGCATGCAATATTAAGACTACCCTTCCACAAACAGAAAGTGCTAAAGAATATCTTGCGTTTGTGGAAGACCGTTTCCGTTCTGCTGATAAGTCACTCGCTAGTACATTAATGTCACAGCTCACGGCCATGAAGTTTGATGGGTCTAAGAGCATGCAAGAGCATACTATTGAGATGACTAATATTGCTGCAAAATTAAAGTCACTGAGTATGACAGTTGATGACTCCTTTATGATACAATTCATTCTGAACTCATTACCTTTTGAGTATGGAGCTTTTCAAATTAATTATAATGTCATGAAGAAAAAATGGGACGTTAATGAATTAATTGAAAAGCTCATACAAGAAGAAAATAGACTTAAGAATTGTGGTGGTCATTCTGTCAACTTGGTTCAAGGAGCTGGCAAATCAGAAAAGAAATTAAAGATAAAGCCCAAGAATTTCAAGAAGAAAGGACATGCCAATACAAAACAGTGTCATTTCTGTAAGAAGGAAGGACATTTCCAAAAGGATTGTCCTAAACGTAAGGCATGGTTCGAAAAGAAAGGTATATTTGAAACATATGTATGTACTTATGAACCAAATTTAATTGATATTCCTCATAATTCTTGGTGGCTTGATTCTGGTGCTACAACTCATGTATCTAATGTAATGCAGGGATTCCTTACGATCCAAACCACAAGCCAAAGTAAGATGTTCCTCTACATGGAAAACCGTGTGAAAGCGCCAATTGAAGGAATAGGAACTTATCGTTTGGTGTTGGATACAAGCTTTCATTTAGATTTACCTTAGACTCTTTATGTACCTTCAATGTCTAGGAATTTAATTTCTGTTTCAAAGTTGGACAATTGTGGTTTTTCTTTTAATGGTGGACATGGTTGTTTTAATTTATTTAAAAATTCTAATATTGTTGGTTATGGTGTTTTAATTGATGGCTTGTATAGATTAAAACTTCTTGATCAATTTTATGAATCCTTGCTTATTGAGTACCAGAATGATGTAGCTAGGCCAAATACGCCTAAAGAAAGTTCTGCATTCTTGTGGCATAAACGCTTGGGTCACATATCCAAGGAAAGAATAGAAAGATTAGTAAAGAATGAGATTTTACAAAATCTAAATTTTACTGATCTTAGTTTATGTGTGGATTGTATTAAGGGAAAACAAACCAAACAAAATAAGAAAGGTGCCACAAGAAGTAGTCAGCTTCTTGAAATTATACACACTGATGTATGCGGACCTTTTGATGCTCCATCTATTGGTGGAGAAAAATATTTCATCACTTTTATTGATGACTTTTTACGTTATGGATATGTCTATTTGCTTAAAGAAAAGTCTCAAGCAGTTGATGCTATTGAGATTTATATTAAAGAAGTTGAAAGGCAATTAGACAAAAAGGTGAAAGTTGTTAGGTCAGATAGAAGTGGTGAATATTATGGAAAACATAATGAAACAGGACAATGTCCTGGTCCATTTGCAAAACTTCTAGAAAGACATGGCATATGTGCACAATATACAATGCCATACACACCACAACAAAATGATGTGGCAGAAAGGCGTAATCGAACGTTAATGGATATGGTTAGAAGTATGATGAGCAATTCTTCTTTACCCAAATTCTTGTGGATGTATGCATTAAAGACTGCCATGTATTTGCTAAATAGAATTCCTAGTAAAGCTGTTCCAAAAACTCCTTTTGAGTTATGGACTAATAAGAAACCCAGTTTACGGCATTTACATGTTTGGGGTTGTCCAGCAGAAGCAAGAATATTTAATCCACAAGAAAAGAAATTAGATTCTCGAACGGTGAGTGGCTATTTTATTGGCTATCCAGAGAAGTCTAAAGGGTATATTTTTTATTGTCCAAACCATAGTCCAAGAATTGTAGAAACTGGTAATGCAAAATTCTTTAAAAATGGTGAAGTTAGTGGGAGTGAAAATCATCAAAATGTAGAAATAAAGGAAATTAAAGTTAATGTTCCTATACATGTTAGTGTTCCTTTATCCACACCTACTCAAAGAGTTGTTCCAACTATTGTTGAACACATTAATAGTGATGAACAAGATTTGAATGATAATGCTCTCAATGAAGAAACTAACTCACAAATATCAGAAAGAAATGAGTCTCAAGAAATACCATTGAAGAGATCTCAAAAGGAAAGAAAGTCAGCTATTCCAAGCTATTATGAGACTTATTTACAAGAAGAAGATATTGGAATATCTAAAGATCCAGTTTCATTTACACAAGCCATAAATAGTGATGATTCAGAAAAATGGATTGATGCCATGAAAGAAGAGTTAAAATCCATGGAAGATAACAAAGTTTGGGATATTGTTGCATTGCCAGAAGATGCTAAATGTATTGGTTGTAAATGGGTCTTCAAAGTTAAGCGAGACTCCAAAGGCAATGTTGAACGATATAAAGCTAGACTTTGTTGCCAAGGGATTTACTCAAAAGAATGGTGTTGATTATAAAGAAACATTTTCACCTGTTTCTAAGAAAGATTCATTGCGTATCATTATAGCACTTGTGGCTCATTATGACTTAGAGTTACATCAAATGGATGTAAAAACTGTCTTTCTGAATGGTAATCTTGATGAAGAAGTTTATATGGATCAACCTGAAGGTTTTCCAACTGAAGGAAAAGGTCGTATGGTGTGTAAACTTAAGAAATCAATATATGGACTAAAACAAGCCTCACGACAATGGTATATTAAGTTTAATAATACCATTATTTCTTTCGGTTTTGAAGAAAATGTTGTTGATGTATGCATATACCGAAAGGTCAGCGGGAGTAAGTTTATCTTTCTAGTCTTATATGTTGATGATATTTTGCTTACAACAAATAACTTGGGAATGTTGCGTGAGACTAAAGAATATCTTTCTAGAAACTTTGAAATGAAAGATATGGGAGAGGCATCCTATGTGATAGGAATTGAAATTTTTCGTGATAAATCACAAGGATTGTTAGGATTGTCTCAAAAGGCCTATATAAATAAAGTTCTAAAGAGGTTCAACATGGAAAAGTGTTCCGCAGGAATTGCACCAATTCAAAAAGGGGACAAATTTAGTCTTATGCAATGCTCAAAAAAATGACATAGAACGGAAGCGAATGGAAGGAATTCCATATAGTTCTGTAGTGGGAAGTCTTATGTATGTGCAAACTTGCACAAGACCAGACATTAGCTTTGTAGTAGGAATGCTTGGAAGGTATCAAAGTAATCCTGGAATGGATCATTGGAAAGCTGCAAAGAAGGTTTTAAGATATCTTCAAGGTACAAAGAATTATATGCTCATGTACAAAAGGTCTAGCCAATTAGAAATAACTGGTTACTCGGATTCAGATTTTGGTGGATGTGCTGACACAAGAAAGTATATATTTGGCTACTTATTCTTATTTGGAGAAGCTGCCATATCATGGAAAAGTTCCAAGCAAAGCGTTGTAGCAACATCTACTATGGAGGCAGAATTTGTAGCATGTTTTGAAGCTACAAATCAAACTTTATGGCTGCGAAATTTCATTTCAGGACTTAGCATTGTTGACTCAATTGCTAGGCCATTGAAAATTTATTGTGATAATTCTGCAGCAGTATTTTTCTCAAAAAATGATAGATATTCTAAAGGTGCCAAGCATATGGAAATAAAGTACTTTGGCGTTAAGGAAGAAGTTCGGAAACAAAGAGTGTCTATAGAACATGTTAGAACAGAACTAATGATTGCTGATCCATTGACTAAAGGATTGAAACCAAAGACATTTAAGGAACATGTACATAGAATGGGTCTTGGTTCTTCTGAATGATGCTAACACTCTGAGTTCACTATGTTTATTTATGTGTTTTCTGAACATTGATAGTTTGTTGTTTCTAGTTAAAGTAATATTATTTTATGAGTTATAACATAATGATCTAGAAACTTTATGGGACCGATATAATATTGTGTTATTTATGTAGCTTGTGTAGTAAGATGCTAGTGGTTGTAGTATATGGAAAGAAATGTGTTTCATATTAAATGCATGACTGCCATAACTCACACAAAGTATTTTACCATATTAAAGCAATTATGTAATGTGTGAGAATATGATTACACTTAGGCCAAGTGGGAGAATGTTGGAAGTTTATTGTAATTTAAACTTCTGTTGTGGCTTAATTGTAATTATCTATAAACTATTAATGATTTAATCTCATCCGTTAATTCTAATGTTTGATGGACGCATTAGATTTAAAGATAATACACATAAAAGATGGTCCTCTTTCTGCCTCAATACACACGACGTTTTACAGTTTCCACTCACTGAAAATACTGTGAAACTGCCATCCTGATGAACGTCTAAAGAAAAAGAAAGGAAGAGAAACCAGTATTGGAGATCAATTCTACTGTAACCAAAATTCTACAAAATCAGTTTTAAAGTTCAACTCTACCGTAATCAAGACTTGTTATGACAACCAATTCAGCTATGAAATCACAACTTTTAAGATTCTAATTAATGCTTCCGCTAAAATAACATTGTCAACAAGTGATGAGACCGAATATAAGGATTTGTACATTGAATCCAGGAGAGATCGATTAATTTCGCTTTAATGAGAATAGAAATGTAGTATTAGGCGGTGATACGGAGATTTGGAGGGATATCATTGGTGTGAATTATGGAGGAGGAACCAAGATCTCTCATGTCTCCTCTCTCATTAATAAAATGATATTCTATATTTACTTTACCTTTTGAACTCGGGAAACTATTGTTAATGGCAGAGAGTCAAGAAGGTGCCATGAATTTTCTCATTGCGTACAAATGTTCTATATTCTAATTAAAGTGTGTGCTTGGCACGGGCTAACCCGAACTTGGTTCTAACATTTTATCGATTTATTTAAAAAATTTGAATTTGATACTGAATTGATTTAAAATAAATCCGGTTAAACCCAAAATTTTGAAAATTAAATTATTAATCAAACGGATAGAATTAAATATTTAAATTAAAAATTCGATGAAATTCGACCAAAATTATAATAAAATGATATAATTTATATAAAAAATATATTTTTAAATTAGTGTTTATTATTTTAAATTAATTAATTACTAAAAATAAAGCCATTCTGACCTGTTTATCGATTCTTTAATCGATTTTTCTAATTTTTTTTACCAATTCATTAACAATTAGTATTTATCCTAAAAGAAATGAGTTTGATTGTGGTTTTCGGTTAATCCAGTTAAATTGATCAATTCAATCCACCTTTAAATGTTAAATTTAATAGTATTAGTATTATATAATATACAAAATATTAATTAAAGTATAAAAATATAATATTTTATTATTAATTTCACTATAAAATATGTATTTTTATTGTTTTGATCGGATTAGGTCGAGTCAAAACATCATTCGAACTCAACCCAAAATCAACACCATGTAAACATAAAAAATTTGAACCCAGCGACATATATTTGGAGTTCAGATTGAGTTTCGAGTCGAATGGGATCGGTCTTGCGCAGAGTTTGATTTTATCATGGGATATATAGTGCTAGATGTTGAGCTTCATATTATTACAGTTGGAATACTTGAATGTTGGTCTCTTTAATCATGATTCACTGTAACAATAGGGTTATTTATAATATGAAAAATGTTATACGTAAATATTCTTTCAAATTATTGAAAGAGAATGGTACTTAAATCTATGCATATTTTATAACTTATTGAATGTAAGTCATGGTCAACAGAGTTATTAGTCTATGATATAGCGTAGATAACAAACTGCTTTCCTTTCACTCTATATTTCTGAAAAAATTGCCCCCATTATTTTTTTCATGTTTCTTTGATGAGTGAGTGAGAATACATATTCCACTGATTTTGTGAAATGTTTTCAGTTATGCAAGCAAAATGAGATGGCATAGTGTTAAGTTATATGCATTTATGAAGTGTTGTCCCTTAAAGAAAATGGAATAAGGGTTGAGAGTGATCTCCAAGGCGTGAAGTGAGGCCCCATGGATTAGGCAAAAGCAGGGGAAATGAAAATGAGTTTCTGGCATTAGTGGGATATTTTGTAGCATGAGATGAGATACACCATAGTTTTAGGCAAAAGGGAGGGAAATAACAGTTGTTCAAAAGTTGAATCTCAACGAATGGAGTGTATTGGATCAAGACATGGATATTTTTCTTACATTGATTGTGAAAATTCAATCAATCTTTAGATGGTTAAATCAATATAAACATATTTTGTACCACAAAAAGAAGAAACAAGTTAAATCAATTGTATTTTAAAAAATCAATAGAGGTTGTGTTAGGTCTAACAATAGAGGCTACAATGAGATGAATCATGAATCACCCTTAGAATGGTACTTGTGTTTAGTGTTTAATTGTGCTTTCTATAAGGTTTACTTCTAATAAAAATTATTTAGTATAAAAGATGTCTCATTAAAATTGATAAAGACTAAATTTATGAATCTAAACTAAATTTAAATCTTAATTTGAAGAACTTGTATTTAGTATCAGAGTATATCTTGAATAATTTTTTTAATGAAAAATATTTGAAAGAATAAAAAGATTACTAAAATATTTAGGTCTTTTTTTTCAATTTTACTATCGTATTATCATATTCTATTTTACTATGCACCAAAAAATTTTATATTTTATTCTAAAACCATATGGATTGAGAAAATTAAATATATATACATATAGAGAGAGAGAGAGGGAGTAAATAGATTTTGGGAGATCAAGATTTCTTTTTCATTTTTTTCTATGGATGGAAAGTTTCATTATTAAACACTTATTGCTAAATAAAAATTAAAAAGTATTGCGTGCTTTGTGAACTAGAAAATAACACTATTTTATTGTATATAAATAGCTGAGATTTGAATAATCATTGGGTAATAAAATAAAAACTATTTTTTAAATTTTCAAATGGACTGGATATATGTTTTTACAAAACAAATAATTTATTTTGAAATGTTACTTGAAATCAGATGGTGATTTTAGACACGGACATGAGGTCCAAACGTCTTGTGTGTGTCGTCCATGTTCTCGCTTGGACGATAATAGAAGATACCTATAAGAGATTTTAATACTTAAATTAGCAAGAATTTTAGTAATTTTACTACAGAATTAGATTAGAAAAATACCTAAATGTTGACATATTTATAAAATTATAGATGTGACCAAATTATTCTTTGAGAATAACTTTAGATGGTAGTAGATAATTACTTTTCTTACTATATGAGAAGTTATTCCCTTATCGGGTGGTTATCACCTGAGTGCTGCTAACCGAAATAATGGGAGAGCATTTTACCTGCTCCCCAAATATGGTCAAATGCAGGCAGTGAGAACTCGTATTTTAATTGGTCCGACCTATATCGATGAGGTCAAACGGCTTGAACTCATTACTTTTAAGCCAAGTTGTAAGGTAGCAACCAATTTGAGAGTTGGTCGCCACGCAGTAAATTTTTGGGTTAAACGATCTTCATCCCAAATATAAACATTATTATTTCTAATGGCAGATTATTTTCTAAACACATTAACATTTAAAAAATTGAAATTATTTTTATTTTTATCAATTTGGATTATTTTAGTTTATTTAGTAATTAAATTCATTGTCCAACGACAAATCTTTAAATAAAATTTCGATCCACGTTAGATCAGTCTCTAACTTGCTAAGTTAGGAGATACTGTGAGGGAAAAAATTGTCTTTTGTTACCATAAACAAAAATAGTGTTTTGTCTCTAATCAAAGCAAGCTTCTTTGTTTTGTTTTAAGCTTAAAATTCTTTGGGCCACCTGACGTTATCTTGGGCTAAGCTTCTGTTTCATTTCAATATCAATTCTGGCATTTGTGGCTGGAGGCGCTTCGCATCCTGGCATGTAGGTTGCCTCTGAGATGAACCAAACTGGGTTCCTATGTGTGTCTCAGTATGTAGAGTGAGTGATTTATGATCCAAAATAAATAAATAAATAAAAATTGGCATTTGAATTATGCCAATCAAGGCAACAGTATGCAAATAATTAAATCAGAAAAAAAAATTATCACAAGAAAATGCTGTTAAACTTTTTTAAGTTTTAAACAACACATGCAAACATATATTGATAGATATAAATCATTACTTCATTAGAGAACCTAATTTTTATCTGAACTTTAAACTGTATCTAACCATTGAAAAAGAATGTAAGAAAAAACTACAGGCATAGCATACAATCAAACCAATAGGGGACTGGCATAATGGATTCCAAAAGCAGTGTTTCTGGTCCTAGACTCTTAGCATCAAAATATTATAGACCAATACAATATCTTAAAGGCCTGTTGTTTCTCATTGTGCCACAAGGTGGGGTGTGTGTACAAGTGTATAACTAAAATCTATGTTCCTCCAAAAAGACTGGTATATCTGATGAACCTCAAAACTCCCCCCTCAAGAAAATACTCCCCATTGGGCTATTAGAGCTTATCAGGTGATATATTCAATTATACATCAAGAAACTTTTTCATCTTAGGGGGACGGATACGCGGATGAGATTCTAAGTTGCATTTCTAGCACAACCATTATGAGGGAATGGGATGTTGCTCTGTCCTCTGACATTAGCATACCCTTCTGCTGATGACAGCATGTTGTGAATTAACTTCAAGTATTTTTCAATTGTAACAGTTGATGAGGCAAGAAAATTTTCAGAACTGGTGCTTTAGAAGATATCTGAATGAAATCCCCATTCTTTATGGAATAATTGACATGAGAACCATCAATATATATCACACCTCTTCTACTAGACCATGTAGTGTCCATTTTCTGGTCATGTTCAACCAATCCATGCATGAAGTCGGACACAGCCCCATGTGAAATCGGCTCCCTTACCATATACTGAAGATCCTGTGATAAAATGTGCATTGGAAATCCTCCGGCCGAATGCATTGCTGCTGTTGAGCCGGCAGCCGTTGAGACTCTTAGACCACTTGATCTACAGTTAACTCGTGGTGAACAGTCTTGGGGCTGGGAGCCAA
The DNA here is from genome assembly GCF_000817695.3 of Arachis duranensis. Lineage (NCBI taxonomy): Eukaryota > Viridiplantae > Streptophyta > Magnoliopsida > Fabales > Fabaceae > Arachis > Arachis duranensis. The sequence continues at coordinate 73,940,698 of NC_029778.3, read as the reverse complement.
AGAATTAATGCTTTGAGATTAGAATAAGGAAGTAAATACAAGCTTTACCTGAAAGAGAACCTAGAAAGTGATGCTGGACAAGGATGCGCAACCAAGATATCATTCAGAGCAAAAGTTGATAACTGATGTGCATTCACAGATGTCATTATCCTCGTTAACTTGGAAGGAACAATTTGACCTTCAAGTATGCCGTCTAAAACCTGAATTTTTTAACAATGAAATCAGAAGCAGCTAAGATGATTATATCTATTGTTTCATGGTGAATTGAAACTGATGGAATGATGGAGGTGGCCAGAAGAAAAATTGAAGTTTATAGTTCTTTCCTCTGATAGATTGATTTGCATTGAAGCAGTTCATCAACAAAGGATCATTTCATCATTATCTAATATGACAATAGAATCATCAAAAGGAACAGAAAGGAAGAAAAAAAACATTGCGCTAGTATTTTACTCCAAAGGTATAGCTAATCTTACTTGTTCAAAGTTTTCAACAGTTGCAGCGCAAAGATGGCCAGTGCTTCTGGTAGCGTCAAACTCACTGCTGAACTTTTCCACCTATTGTAAGTGAAATATGACCAAAATATATTCAGTTTTGGAATCAAAGTTCGTAAATTTTCATGTGACAAAATGAGTGCATTAATTTTAGTGTTTTGTTAACTATTTACAAATTGTAAGAATGAAAGAAGAAACTTGGAAATTGAATCTTGAAAAGCTCTATTGTACATGAATGCTGGAGCAAACCTAATGTCAAGGCATCTACTGCAACTTTGTATCATTTTATATGTCAATGATGGACCAATACCAGATCATCCACTACAAACTAATCTTGTTTCTACATACATGCTCTATACTCTAAATAACTAACTTCATAAATTAGGTCATTCTTGGATAGACCTAGGAGCTAGAACAATCCAGAGAGGGTAAAAAAGAGAAAACATCAACCTCAAGTGGATTGGAAACTTCATTTTGTCAAATTGCAAACAATGAGGTGTTGGAATTTGCTAATTTCTTCTTCTCTTTCTCTTGTTTTGACTTTTCTTTAACAATGTACAACTTAATTTCCATAGCTAGGATGAAGATGGTGAATTGGTGATATTACTTTGATTTTTTTTTCACTTAATGCAAATTTCTATTTCCATTAATTGAGTGTTTATCATAATTCTTCACACTGCTGTGAAATGGCCACTAAAAAGTTTATCTACGGTTCACATATAGAATTGGGAAATTCATATGTGTGCTTGTTCATATGATGACCACCGTAATTTGACATTTATCCTGGAGTAGATGATGATTATGTGGTTGTTGGAAATTTCCTTGATACTTGATAAAGGTTTTCTAGATGAAATATGGTTAAGGGATTAGAGAGTTTCATTTAGCTAAAAGAGAACTAACATACCAAAGAATCAGGTGTTACATAAATTAGGGAAATTAACCATCAATTATGAAATAGAACTTGACTAATTAGGAATTCATCATTTCATTAGAAAGTTATTGGAACCCTAGCTCTCTTTGAAATTTGCCTACTTTTCTAGTTCTTAGCTTTTCATGTTTATTAAAGAACCAAAAATATATAATCAAACTTTTGTTTTTCTAGTAATTTTATTAATCACTAAAGCCTCCTTTAATCCTAAGTTTTCATAGTCTAATCAGTATCAAGGTAGTGTATTTGGTAATTGCCTAACTGGTGACCAAAATCCTTGTGAGACAATATTTTCTCACTTCTATATTACTTGTACAATTGGTATGCTTGCGGTGAGCAAACATCAATATGTATAATTCTAAAGCCAATATATCAATATTAGAACAAGGTAATGACTCACGTGCAGTTTTTTTAATGTGAAGTAAATAGTTGAAAACCATTAGATGATTTGACATGTTTGACTAAATTGTCATCTAACAGCTCTTGACTACTAACTTCATATAAAGACAATTGCATGTGATTCCACCTTAAAACAAACTACATGTACATTAACCTCTTCAATCCGTGTAGGGTCAGAATTCACTCCAAGAACAGGAATTGTGTCATCCATATAATGACTGGCCTCCAAAAGGGTTCCATCACCACCAACTGTAACAACCATGTCCACATCTTTAATAGGCTCAGACAAATTATTGCGCAGCACAGCTTTCCATTGCACTGACTTTTTCTTTACAATTGCTTGACAGAAGTTTACGGCTTCATGGTGCATCTTATGCCTACTATCCAAGAAATGTAAGACCTGCAATTTTTACCAATAAGATTCAAATTGTGCAAGCAACTGTTACAGTTAAGCCTATTAGTAGTATCCAAGTTGAATGTTATAGACAAAACCCCTTGATTTATCATGTCTACACTGACCTCCCTAATCTCAAATTTACAAATAAGGTATGCACCAGCCTTTATAAATACAACTATACAAGGATATCAAGTGCCATATAACTTAAATCTCATGGTGCCATTTTCATATATAAAGGGATGCCATGTTAATATCCTTTTAAGTGGTCAGTGCAATTTACTCTAAAGGAATATACATACTATCCCAAAGTGACGATTTTGACTCCAACTAAACACAACCACAGTCTGGCATTTTATCAAGCACAATGCGTGCACCAGGGAAATTGCAGAGCCAAACCTCCAACCGTATATTCTCAAAAGGCTCAACGGCCATCAAAGAAAATAGAAAAACAGGAATGATGTCAAAGAGATTAAACATCATGGGTAAGCGAATACAGAGAGAGAGAGAGAGAGAGAGAGAGAGAGAGAGAGAGAGAGAGAATAGGATTTTACCTGAGGGTGAGTTTGGGAAGGTGGTGGTGCAGATACGTTGAAGGGTTTCAACAGTAATAGCAATCTCTTCATTGCCATTTCCTTTGTTCTCACGACAAAGAAAGTGTTGAGCTATTCAGTTAACTTTGCAGAGCAGAAAAATAAGCGTGGCAAGGGAGTTCATTTGACATGAATATCGAGTTATATATATCAACAACCCCTTATGAGCAGAAGAGGGATGGACAAAGCTCACGTGGATGGCTCTGTCTTTCAACCGGGCAGCTTGGGTGCGTGTGGTGGTCTCCTCCGTACCTGTGCCATAAAGCTCAAACTTCACGACTTTTTCGTGCAGCCACGTATTTCGAGAAGCTAATTTCAGTGCCGATGTACTTGCGAAGCGTGCTCAAAGCATCACACAAGCCATCATCTTCTTCGACTTGAGAGGGACGAAGTTCGTCCGTGTTGCGGCGGTTTAGTTATCTTTTGTTTGTTGGGCCTCCGGCCCCGTTTCATATCAAAATCCATACATTAGTTATTTGGTGAACTACTTTCAGACTCTTTATCCTATTTTTATTTCTCTTTCTGTATTAATACTCTAGTGAAATTGGCCTTTGGGCTTCGGCCCTCATGTTCTTGACTTGCTTTAACGGGTGAAATGCAGCTGAGGCCCAGCACAGTTGACATACCTGTCCGTCCCATACAACGCTGCATTCGGGATCAAATCCCAGTTGAGACTGGTTGTTGGTTTAAGAATTCATGATATCCATAATAGTGTGTGAGTGGATGTGTGAGTGTGTAACCTAGGATTGGGGTTTGTCTAATCCATTGACAAAAAAAAAAAGTAAATGTCAACCAACTTGGGTTGGTCAGCTCACTCGTCCGCTTAAGCAAGTGTCGGTAGTTCGAATCCCGCCTTGTGCATGCAGCAACTCATTGGCCAGCGGCAGACCCTTAAATGGAGCTCAGATCCACGACGTAATAAAACAATTTATATTAAAATAATTAATTATTAAATAATTATATTTATCATAATAAAATAATTGAATCTATAATAACTGTTTCGAGGATTACTTGAAACGAGATTACTTTTGGGTTTGAACGTGAGGTCTAGACTCCTGTTAGGGCCGTGTCTGACTTATGCTGATACCGAGGTGCCGTCCTCCGAGTTCTTCGTGAGGAAGTAGGGGTAGTACCTACAAGGGACTCCAATACCTAAGTTAGCAAGGGTTCAAAGTAGGTTTTTTAGTAGATTGGATTATGAATGTACCTGAAGTTGTCAGTGTATTTATAGTACAAAAAATAACTACCTTTTAGAGTAGTTCTAGAAAAATTGTTTAAATCTCCCTTCTAGATGGATATGAGATATTTTAGGAGTTAGTTACTTGTTCAAATAAGTAACTCTGAGTAGTTGTTGTTGTGCCCAACCTCTATGAGATCGGTAGAAGTAGATGAGACCACCTTTATTGGGTGGGCTTTTATTCATTTTTGGGTCTAGTTATATTTTTGGGTTAGGCTATGAACAATGTTTCTGCTTGAGTCCGAGCTTTTACTAGTTCGAATTCAAGCATTTGTAGATCAGATTTATTTCTGTAGAGTAAAATATCAGATCGGATAGATCGTTTTTGCTAGGTCAAGTGCTCGACGTGATTTAGAATTATGAGGCGTCTTTTCGTAATTTACTCATGTTATTCAATAGTTACCTTGGTTATTCTACCTCATTAATGAGGGATGCAAAATTACTTTTTTGCCCCTGTTGTGTTATAAACTAGTAGTAAACCCATGCATTTGCACGATTTTAAAATAGATCTCTTTTTTCAATTTAAAGAATAATTATAGTATTATTGTAATCAATTTATACTTTGTATGTAACAAACCTAATTAATGTACAAATAGTATTGTTCCAATTCACTTTTTTATTTTTTATAAAAATTAGTTAAATCAAATTGGAGATATTTAACCTTTGCAATTCAAAGGGAAGGAGGAATCCATCTTTTGCATATATACTATTATATCTGAGTAAAATATTTCTCACATAATAAAAACAACAATATAATTAAACTTAAACTATTGTATTTTTTAAGATAACTATAATCTTTTTTACTATTTCAAAGTATTTAAAGAGATTGAAAAAAAAAACATAAAAGTTTTAAAACGGGAAAATTAAATTCTTAATATCTTTACACGATAATTTGACTGTTTCTAAAATCATATATAATTGTTTACATATTATGTTTAACTATTACATATTGTGATAGTGTTTGTTTTGAGGCACTGAGACAGAGACTGAGAGACTGAGACTCAGTATCATGTTTGTTGGTTCAGAGATTGGTACTAAAATTTCTGTTTCTTTCTTCAAAATTTCAGTATTTCAGTATCTCCAAAAAGTAGGAACGTAGGGGACTAAAATTTTTAGAGATGGAGATTGAAACTTTAATAACATTTTATACCTAAAATACCTTTATTTCAATTAATTAATTCCAATTTTACCTTTTGTACAAATTAAATTAGAATTTCATTCTTATTTCAATTTCTGTCTCCCATTTTGCACCAAACAAAACACTGAGATTTATTTTAATCTCTGTCTCTTAATCTCTGTCTCTCAGTCTCAGTCTTTCCGTCTCTATCTCTCCACCAAACGCTACCTGTAAGTTATTTTTTACTAAATTAAATTATAATTATTGTCTTTCATATATTTTAAACTTTTTTAAACATGATACATTCAATAAAAGTTAGATATTAAGCACTACATTTATCCATATGCTCATCCGAAATACTATTCAAATATTTTCTAAAAGTAAGCTGTAGCTCTTGTCTAATTGTCAATGGGCTAATATGTTGTGCAACAGGTTTAAGCTATATAAACACTTGATATTCTTATAAATAACATCCTGCATAACATGAAAAAAAATTATGTATTCAATACAATAAAACTAACAACCATACACCGGACCTAAGCAAGATTATAAATATAAATTAATATAATATCTTTTAATGATTACACAATTTTATATGGATCACATTAAACTCTGAATCTTTCATACATGTAGTATGAATTCTTGAACTACTAATAAAATCCTGTATTTTTTAAAAAAAAATTAATAACATTAATATAGTTACACAATATAATTAATACACATTAAAAGAATTTAAAATCTCAAACCATACAAACAACAAATATATTAAGATTTTTATATAAAAAAGCAAAATATGAAAGCTTTGTTTTAATTAGTATACCCAATGATTTAATCTTTCAAGAATCATCCTCTCATGGGATCTCCCAACTTTCAAGGCAAATTTAATGGATTCTAATGTATTTCAATCCTTAGTATCTGTGTGTTTTTCTTTTTGGGATGACTTTTTTTTATATAATTAAAATCATCAAGTTCTCAAACAGTATATAAATTTGTATAATCTCTAACCACTTTTTAAAGTAAAACTATCCAAATCAAAACAAATAAAAACAACAAAATAAGTAACAATAAAATCAATAACAAATCAGTTATATTATAGAATTCTACCTATCTCTTCCACCCCATTTGCTTGGATTTCTCTTTCCTTTTCCCATGCATCTCGCCAATATAACACCTCATTCTTCATCTCATCAAAGTTTAAAATCTTATTTTAAAAAATAATGCTATTTTTTGTTCTTGATATAGTCCATATTGTTATGAAAATAGAGACTCTCATACATTTTTCTCTCTTTGCTATACCGCCACTGACCAAGCTTCAAAGCATTGTTTAGTTGTTCCTGGCCATATCCAAATTTATCTCTAAACTTCAATAATGAAGTCCATAAATTCCACGCTAACCTGCAAGAAAAGAAAAAATGGTGCATGTTCTCTGTCTCTCCCCTTGGATCATTCGAATCTCTCTCTACTCTCTTTTTCACTAAGTATCCATCCTCAAGTCACTGCATCCTTATTTCGTGTCTGCCTATCCTTTTCCATACTTGGCTCCACTATTTTATTTCCCATATTAGCTTATCAAGTTTTATATTTTTTTCTCCTAAATATCATGTTATTGTTGTTGTTAGGAGACAACCTCTCATGAAATAATTGAAATTACCCGCAAGCAATAAAAGTATAGAACCTTTCGAATTCCAACCATTAAGTGTTAGAGAAGAGTCTATACATCCTCTAGGGGTGAGCTATGTATGGATTCAAGATCTTTGTGCACATAGATCTAGATAATTTTTCTCTCCATTTTAATCACATACCAAACTCATCCTAAAGATAGCAATAAGATTAATGGTACCACATATAGAATGAAAGTTATACCAAAGAGTCTTTGATTGTCTCCACAAGTAAAGCTTGAAAAGAAGTGATTGCCTTCTTTCTTCAAATTTTCACCTACACCCTTTCCATTTCCAGTTCCTCTCTTTCTTTCCTTTTTCGAAGCTCTCGTTCTCTCTTCCTCAATGTATCTTATAAATATTTTGAATATAATTAACATGTCAAAAAAGCTTTTTAAAATAAACCGCTGAGTGAACGCCAGGATACAACTAAAGCAATAAATCAACACAAATAATAGATGCAGAGAATCAGCTACATTATTAAAAAAAATCATCTCTAAGATGTATCACAAAAGTACTAGAGAAACACATTTATACCGGCCGCTCCTCCCTTTTGGCTTTGTTCTCTCATTTTGCAGCATGTTCAGCAGTTTTTAATTCAGATATATACTTATTGAACAAAATCTCCCTATCCTTGTGTCTCACATATTTATACCTTGGGTCATCTCTTAAACAACAAATTTTTCTTTCTGACTAAAAATGCCGTAATCACCGCTGCATTGCAACGAAACCTACAGTTCCTATTTCCTAATTCTCAAAATGGGTTATGATTTCGTTTCCAGTTAGGTTCTGGCTTAAACTGCTTCTTTGGAGGTGAACTTGCGATTCCAGTAATTTTGCATATTTGCTGAGCAATTTTACACAAACAAACAACACTCCTCAAAAGGAAGGCAAAAGTGGATGAACATAATGTGCACATTCAATAGTTCAAAAAGTTTACACTTGATACACTAAGACCGAATATTCTTATTCTTCATCTTGATATATTGATTAAAAAAATCAAAAGTAGAAGAAAACTTTTCTAATTTAATAGGAACATATAACCTATTATAGCTCCATTACTATCAATATCACTATGGTTCTTCTACCATTGCTATCATCACCATTCACCAATTTCACGGTGATGTCTTTTACTGCCACCTTTTCTTAATCATGTAATCTTAATATTAAAATTTAAAACTATATTATAATAGCAATGCTATTTATCAGTATTAGATTAACAAAGATAAATTTCAATTATATTAAGGACATAAGGCTCTATATTCTAAATCAATTATGAAAATAAGAATGAACACTATAAGATAAGCCATATGAACAACTAATCTGAATCACCATAATCATTAATTTGAGTATAGAACCATGTAAATAAGAGCAGATTTATTACTGCTATCATGCAAATTTAAATATTCATCAAACAGGGATAGAAATACCAAAGTGTGTAAAAGTGAAAAAGTTTATAAACAAACATGAGCATAGAACCATAATAGGAAGGTATAAGTGAAAAATGTAGGGTGTATATTCTTTTGCTATATAAAATTATTCTCACACTAAATGAAATGAAGCAAGAGATGACAACAACATAAGCATAAAAGAACAAAACTCGCATTACACGTTTTACATAAAGTGTAGACTTTTTCCTTTTTTCTTTTTAGTTCATGTCATAGTTGTCGACTTGGTCACTATTTAAAACATGGTATTTTGAGCTTTGAACTGAATCTATAGTTTTGAATGTATAGAAGTAGAAAATTACTGATTTGACATCTATATATTGACAGTTAATTTTTATGTATCTTGTCTAAATCTAACTTCATTTTCTTATACTTGTTTATTAAGGTTGCCAATAACTTAGTAACTATTGATAACTATTTTTGGTATAGAGAAGAGTGAAAAAGAAAGTGAAAGAGAAAGTGGAGTAAGCCACAAGTAAAATAAGTGCATCACCTACTTCGTTGACTCATATGCACTCATTGGCTCACTTACTCTCCTTGACTAAAATTTCTTGATATTTTCTCACACCAATGACATAAACAACAATAAAATTCAGCAAACAATGTACCTAACCAATGACATCAAGTTAACAATTTTCAAGTTTAACTTCTATTAGAATCAATGTCGCATCTATAAGAAATAACTATGTCAGCTTTAGGTAAAATAACAATGATGCACAATATCCAACACAAGTTAAGCATAAGATGGTGATGAAAAGCTTACAAAATTAAAGCAATATTAATAATTGGGTGAGGCAAAAAAGGTTGACTCATTAGAAGATGACATTGTTTTCCACTAATCTACAAATATACTCAGCTGCTGACCTGCCAAAGTCATCTTCCAAAGCCATATTGTATAAAAAAATGTCTGAGTAAAATACATTTATACTCACCTATTTTAGAATTGTCCCACTAAATGGGGATGATTTTGTAAATCAAATAGCATAACATTTTTTAAATCATACTGATACATATACATCTTTTTTTTTCTTTTTTCTTGTAATATTTTAAGTTATTGATAAAGCATATTAATTTCAACCACAAACAATGCTCATATATAAAGTACAATCACAAAAACTATAAAAATTCAAAGGTTATCTTCTTTTACTTACAAATTACAATGGTTTAACAAAAACTCTCAGTAGCTAGAAACTTTGCCATGGCTTCCATTCTTCCTGTCCAAAAGGAATGAAAAAATACATAAAAATGCCACAAATCTGAACTAACTCAAAGAAAAAAGAACATAAAAGAGATTGTTGCAATAAATAAATTTCTATTTTACAACCCTCTAAAACTGCAAAAATATTTTATACCGTTTTTATGGGCTAGCATCAATGTCCACACTCCAACTATAACAAAATTTACCTCTATTTTCTTAAAATTCACCCGCAATGAATTTTATTGACTTAGGACATACAACTAATCTAGTCAAGTGAACCTAAAAGCACAAAAGTCCTCTAAAAGTGCATATTATGAAGATTAAAAGTTTTCACCACAGAAATAATGATATAGTGAAGAAGAAACATAAAAGCATAAAAGGAAAAAGAGCACCACATATGTTAATTCTTAGTTCAGTATCTAACAAAAACTAACTAAAAAACGATTAAATTCTATCAAACTCAGGCAATCCAAATCGCTTTACCTTGTAAATTGTAATTGTAATTTTTGTATCATGCTCCCTTTTTCAGCTAGTAAAATTATGCAAGCAACACATTTTTTCACAAAAAACACACCGAAAACCATGAATTAGCAAAAATATCATACCTTTTAACAATAAGTTGAAACTCTTGATTCTGGCCCAGTTATTGAAACCCCTCACAAGTATCACTAACACTTTTAACAAATATTGATCATCGGAAGTTGGAGGGGCACAATGAAAAAAATAAACAAAATAACAAAATTTTTAAGAAAATCAAGGATTAGAGAAGTAAGAAATCAAATCAAAGTTGAATAACGTATGAAATTGGCGGTATCATAAGCAAGCTAAGATGGGTTCAATTCTTCTACCTTCGCGCCGCGCTAAGGTGGGTTCGATTCCTCACTGCAATCACGTCCCGCCCAAGATGGTTCGACTCCTCTCTCCTATCGCGCTGCCCAGATGAGTTCCTTTCTCTTTTGTTAAGCACTGCCAAAGTTAGAGAAGTGAATTGGAGTTGGTTGCAATGGAGTTTGATGGAGACAGAAGAGAATGTTAAAGAAGCAGAAGATGCTGCTGTAGCTGACTTGTACAGATTCTTCAGCTGATGAACATACTCATCATTTGAATGGATTGATTTCTCTTGTAGAAACTCAAAATCCGAAGAAGGGTATTTGAGTTTTTCAATAAAAAATTAAAAATAGAAGAAGAAAGAAAGGGTAAGAAAGTAACAGAAATAGAAAAAGGAGTAAAGTAGAGAGCAAATTTTTACCAACTCCTTTTGACTATTCTCACCACATTACTTACCTTTTGAATTTTTAAAGTAAAATTAATTTTTAAAAAAATTCAAAATTCTAAGAAAATGACATGTCAGCACTAACTCTTCTAAGTTTACTAGTATAAAAGATATTCAATTCTTTTTTCTTTCTTCTTTTTTGCTTCTTTCTGAAAGTGTTTTGCATTCACCAAAAATTTTTCATCTTCTATAACTTGCTCTTACCTTCGAGATTTCTTCTTAAGTTTCAGAGGGCTTTGCTTCGTGTTTTCTTGAAGGAACGTTCGTGTTTTTACTGCTTGTGTGTTCATCCTGCTTCCTGCTCCTTTAAGGTTAGCTTTTTTACCTTTTGAACTTGTATTCTTGTGTTTATACTCGATAATGTTCTTCTTTCTTGAATCGTTTGTGTGAAAAGATGATTTTGTTAGAAATTTACTTGTCTGTTTCTGTATTTTTTACTACGAATGTCGAAAACCTTGAAAAGGTTGTTCCTTTTCTTCAATATTTATTTGAAGTGTTGTTTATTGTTGTTGTGAATCTGAGTGTGGGTTTGATCTTGTGTTGCCCCCAAATGGTGCCCTTCTGCGTTTTTGAGGAAGGCGCCATTTCTACACTTATTGACGTGGTGTGGTTGTTTTGCACACGAAAGGTTCTGGTGTCCTTTTGTTGAAGACGACCCGACCTCTTGTATTTTTTGCTCGATGTTTTTGTTTTTTCCAAATTATAGTGATGAATTTCTTTTTGTTGTATTGTAGGTGTAGCTTTTATGTCTCGTTCAGTAATTCACAACATGTCCTCTAAAGTTCCGTCCGACTTGACCTGGGTAGATATATCTGTTCTTACTCATGTCCCTGTTATTGATAAAGAGTATGCTGAGACTTTTCGTAGGCACCATAGGTTATGTCTAAGTCGGGAGTATGAGAGAAAATATGAGAGTATAGTTTCCGACCCCAGGAGAGGGTTTGTTTTCCCCAAGTTGACAAGTCGAAACGTCATTTTATATACGTGTATGATTGTTTCTTCAAAAAATTGGGAGTTAGCCTTCCTTTCTCTGACTTTGAATTCGAGGTTCTTAGGCTCTGTAATATTGCCCCTTCCTAACTTCATTCCAATTCTTGGAGTTTTTTAAAAATCTATCAACTTCTTTGTTGTGCCCTTTATGTTGCTCCTTTAGTTAAAGCTTTCTTTTACCTCTTTGTTCTTACAAAACCTTTTAGCTCCAAGAAGCAGAGCTGGGTATCCTTCCGAGCTATTCAAGCACGAAAGGTCTTCCCAATTTTTGATGATTCTTTCCATGATTTCAAAAATTACTTCTTCAAAATTCGATCTCTGGAGGGTGTTCGTCCTTTCTTTTTGAATGAGAGTGATGAGACCTTTTTTCCTTTATATTGGGAGGAGAACCCCGTAGTTATTAGGTATGGTTTGGACGACTTGAATGAAGTTGAGGAGAGTGTAGTTACCTTATTCCAGGAGTGTTGGGATCGAGCTCCTAATCTTAGGGGTGCACATGGCCCAGCCCAGCCCAAAGACCCCGCCCAGCCCCAAATATTTTAGGGGCTAATTTGGTGTGACTTCATCGGGTCCAGGGTCGGGTAAGGGCCTCAAAAATAGACCCGGATATTATTTTGAGCTGAATCCGGGTCAAGGCGAACCCAGCTTTACTCTACCCATATTCACCCTAAGGGAACCAAAAAAGATATATATGTTTTAAATTAATTTCAATATTATATTACATTAATTATAAGCTTATTGTATTATTTTAATCACACTTGTTGAATTAGAAAATAGATCAAAGAAGCATCAAATTAAAATTTATGGACAAATTCATGTTCAAATATGAATATCAACTTTTAGGTAACAAGTTTCTTCTTTATAAATAAGTGCATCATAAATAAGTTTTTTTATAAATAAGTTTCTTTATAAATTATTGTTAAAACTTTAAAGACCCGGTTTTCATCCGGTTTGGACCGGGTATAGTTATGGCCCGAAAATGTTTAGGTTTTCGGGTCTAGGGCTGAGTTAGGGTCTAAAAAATAGACTCGGTGTATATTTAGGACCGGGTCTGGGTCAAGACAAACCCAGTTTCACCCGGCCCATGAACATCCCTACCTAATCTGGACACCAAGAAGTTTCTAGCGAGCCCCAGCCAAATCCAGTCCGAGCTAGGTAGCATTTTCTTTTCATCTCGTAGATATGAGATATAAACTTTGATGTCATACAGAAAAGTATGGCTGGAAAGTTGGCAGCAATGAAAACTTTTCGCTCATCCAGGAAGAACATTGCTGCTCGGAATATACAACTGAGAGAAGCCGGTGATTTCGGCGACCTCTCTTCACCTTCTAAGTCGGACTCGGCACCTTTACCTCCTTTAAGGTCACTCCTGACCCGACTCCTCCTTCTTTAAATCCACTTGTTTATCCTGGTAGTCAATCAATTCCTCTTGCGCCACCGGTTCCTGAGTCGAGGCCTAAGAAACGTAAGACCTTGGAGTCGGAAAGTGTGTATGACCATGGCTTTGACACCGTGGCTTTCTGTGAGAAACACATTTTTTTCCTATAATGATATTAGTATGGACGATGTTTCTATCAAGAACCACCTTCAAGTCCTGGCCCGAGGTAGGATAAGAATGGCTGGGGTTTGTTCGGTGCTTCTAAAACAACTAGAGGAGACTCCCTTAGGTGCCACTAAGCGATCTTTGTCTGATCTGTTGGTTGAGATGGCATCGTTAAGGGAGACTAAGTTGGATTTGGGGAAGGAAAAGGAGGTCCTAATGGCTGACCTTGCTAGAGTTCGGGAGAGGATAAAGCAATCTGAAGCTACCTATGCCATGGTGGAGGGCTAAAAAAAAGGTTGAGGAGAGCTATACCAGGATTTTCGGGGAGAAACTAGATTTGATGGATGAGGTCGTAAAGTCGAGAAAGAAGTATGCGGATTTGGAGGAAACTATAGCTCAAGGAATGGACGAGTTGGTTGAGAATTTAGAGGCATAGTTCCAGGTTATAGCTCCTAAGGCGGACCTTTCCCTCATTAGTCCTGACAACACTGTGGTTGATGGGAAGATTGTCCCAGTGCTAGAAGATGAGGAAGACACTCCTATGCCTAACTTGAAGGCTTCTGAAATCTGAGTTGAGGGAGCTCCTCGGGTGGAAGATGAGCTTACTTCTTCTCGGCCAGAAATTCTCTCGACCTCCTCTGCGCAACCCGAAGATACGAATATGACCTCCAACGAACACATCCCTCCTTAGTTTTTTAATTTCAAAGTATTTGGATGGCTCGACTTGTGTGTCTTTGTGAACAATTTGGTTTTGTAATAGTTTGTAGTTGGAACAATTTCTCTTTTATTTTACTACTATTAAAAAACCTTTCTCCACTACTTTAAATATGTGGTGGCTTTTGTATAGATGAATGTTTTAATCATCTTTTATTAGTTAGCGCAGCCATTTCTTTAGCCATTCATGATTTAGTAAAAATTTACATGAAGTCATTTTTGATAACTTTTGTTGCTGTTTTTGCCATGTTGTGGAAGAATTCGGTCTAAGATAGGTTTGGCATTATTATGAATGTAACACCCCAATTGCCCTAAGCCTTACTTCTAGCCGTAAAGCAAAGGTTAATCAAAGGTTACAACAATTCTAAGGCTTATACATATTTATATATAAAAGAAAACAATATATTCTAGAAGCCCGATGAAGGACTAAGCTCAAAAATGGAATTGCAAAAGCGCGAAACATTCACACGAAGCTAACGCACAAGACACAAGGTATGGATGAAAGAGAATAGAATATACATAGATATAAGAATATAATAATCACAGGGAACTAGCCGCAGCCTGTGAAGTTTAAGCTGGCTAGTTACAAACAGAAAAATATAGAGTTTTGGAGTTAAAACAGCTTATTCAACTTATCTCTCAAGTAAGCCTCTAAGCCCATAAAGATAAATATATAAAGAAATGTGAGAGTAACTATAATAAAGTAAAATAGAAATAGACCAAGGAGGAACCATACCCCACTTTGTCACCATGTCCGCAATTTCACCGAGGTGAATTACGACTTGCATCTGAAAAACAACAACAAAGTATGAAATGAGAACTGGAGGTTCTCAATATGGTAACAGTGCCCAATGACAATAACATTATTCTATATACAAATCCTCATCAAATCCATTCCATAACTCCAATTACAATAACATTATTCTATATACAAGCCATATACACAAATATCATCATTCATAATCAAATCATACAATCATCATCATTATTATTCCAATTCCTTCCACACAACACCAATACAACATCTATCAAATCCCATCAACAACACCAATCATCACTTTTCTCATCAACATCATAATACATCATTAACATCAATATTTTCCAACCATCATCATCAACCACCATAATCAATAGCAACCAACAATAAAAAATCATCATCAATACCCATCTTCCAATCTCAACACCCACCAACATAACTCATCAATAATCATCATCAAACGATAAATGTATCATCATATTCAAACCCATTCATCCAACACCCAAACCATCATCAAGCATACATTTATGAACAATTAACCATACAATCACACCTTTCAACCTATCTTAGGGTCAACTAGCCTAAGTGTCCATAAACATTACATATTACATAAAAAAAACCGAAATCATACCTTGGCCGATTTTCAAACGAACCAAACACCAAAACAAAACTACCAAACTTGATCCAAAACCTCAACCAACTCCAACAAACACTAAAACTCAATCTAACAACACATATATCACCAAAATCAAAATCTAAGATACACAAAATAACTAAACACAAGGATTTAGTGAGACTTTACCTTACCCAACAAGATTAGGGGTAAAATCTAACAATTACCCGCTACTAGAGATCACCTAAACAAGCAAAATCACAAAATCTACTCAAAAATAAAATATAAAAACATGCAGAACTAGGGCTGGGAAACTAGAGCATGAGATTCGGTTTCTTACCAGATTTCTTTAGATAAAAAGGAAGAGCTTGTCAAGAGCTTCACGTGGCCGCAAATGGCTCGTCAATCGGAGCTCCGGATCAAAAGTTATGGAGCTTTGAAGGAGGAGGTGAATAGTAACAATGGCTTCTTCTCCTCTCTTCTTCTAAACCGCGCCCCTCTCTCTCTTTGCTCATCAAATGAGCTGAAATGGTTATTAATGAGCTTATATATGTTGGCCACTGGGCCCGATTTAGGCCTGGTCCAACCCGTTAGCATTTTTAGCATATTTGGCCCACTTTGGGCCAAAACCTTTAAGATTAGTGCCCGGTTTTCAATTTTAAATTATTTTTGTCCTTTTAAAACAATAAACCAATTTTCATAATTTTATTTTTCTCAAAATACAGTACCGGATAGGTTTAAACCGGTTCGACCGATTCGGCTGCCGGTTCTCGGTCTTTTGCAGAAAATACATTTTCTGACTCAGAAAAATACATTGAAACCAAATTTCACCTTTATATTTTCAAATTAAAACTTCTAAATTTTGAATTCATCTCAGGAACTTAAAATTATTATTTTTATTAAAATGGTTTAGCCGGTTCTTACATTCTCTACTCCTAATAAAATTTTCGTCCTCGAAAATTTGAATTACTCGATATGTCCCATCAAAGTGTTCTACTGTGTCGAGGTTCCCTTTCATCTTCCGCTGCGTCACTCTAATTAATGTCATTAAGAATTCGAAATTTTCCTTAAAACAAATACCGACTTTTGTAACAATTTTCCAAAACATTCAAAACAAGATCAATATCAAACCTTTTTCAAAAGACTCAAAAATCATTTACTCTTAAATCAATTACTTTGAAGCATAATTTTCTTAAATTCATTTAAAATCCTTAAATTCTAATTTCAGTTGAATTTTTTGTTGATAAGATAAATTATAAACCAAAATCACAAATCAAGAAAATCTTAAAATTCACTTTTTCTTTTAAATCAAGGAGTTCCGACCTAGTTTCAAAAACCAATCATTTAAACCAAAGTTCCAAACCAAGTTTAAAAATCATTATAAACCTTAAAACTTTTTCAACATGGTTCAACACCATTCTAGTTAAAAATTGAAAATCTTAATTGAAAACTGTAAAGGCATCCATCCGTCATTACGTCCCTTGCCACTAGTGCTGAACCTCACCAATCAACTGATATTTTGCAAAATCCACGAACAGGCCTTTTCTGGAACATGCTGAGCTCGTAATGCATAGGCTAGATTAGCTATCCTCACTACCTCTATGTTAACGTGATCGACCTCATCCGTGAGTGGCCATTCAGGTTTTTTTTCTCACCAAACAATCGATATCAAGGTGATCAGTCTTAATATCTCAGGCTCAGTGCTTCAATTATCCCCAAAGGCACTCACAAACAAGCATGCTATGCAATATCAAATAGATAACCTAAATAACATGAAAGAAAAATGACCCAGAGTGTGCAACGAAACATAATCGGTCCATCCCTTAGGCTCAGAAGGACAAATCGCTCTGATACCACCAAATGTAACACCCCAATTGCCCTAAGCCTTATCTCTAGCCGTAAAACAAAGGTTAATCAAAGGTTACGACAATTCTAAGGCTTAAACATATTTATATATAGAAGAAAATAATATATTCTAGAAGCCCGATGAAGGATTAAGCTCAAAGACAGGATTGCAAAAGCGTGAAACGTTCACACGAAGCTAACACACGAGACACAAGGTATGGATGCAAAAGAATAGAATATACATAGATATAAGAATATAATAATCACAGGGAAGTAGCCGTAGCCTGTGGAGTTTAAGCTGAGTAGTTATGAACAGAAAAATACAGAATTTTTGAGTTAAAACAGCTTATACAACTTATCTCTCAACTAAGCCTCTAAGGCCATAAAGATAAATATACAAAGAAATGTGAGAGTAACTATAACAAAGTAAAATAGAAATAGACCAAGGAGGAACCATACCCCGCTTTGTCACCATGTCCACAATTTCACCGAGGTGAATTATGACCTGCATCTGAAAAATAACAACAAAGTATGGAATGAGAACTGGAGGTTCTTAATATGGTAACAGTGCCCAATGATGTAAGATGTAAGGCTCCAGGACGCCGAAGGAAATCCTAGAACTTCACATCACATACGGATATTCAAGCTTAGAATAAAAATAAATAAATAAATAAAGAACTTAAACCATAAATAGGGTTATCTAAACTTAGGGGAAATTCTAACTAATACTAATCACACCGCTGTATCCTACAGCCTTCGCCAACCTAACCTCCGTGCGATCCCATCACCACCGCCTACCAAACCTCCTCAGCACCAGACAAACACAGATAATACAAGCAAGTAATACACAAGTAATATTCATATATAGCAAGTAATTCAAGAAGCAAGTAGGCATATTACACAATTAGGCAAACTCAAGTAGTCAAAGCAAGCAAGCATATAGAATATGCATATGATGAATGTCTATCCTATTGGTGTGTGATATCACTTGTCTGTCCGTAATTGCCAACCCGACACATCCTCCCGGATGTAGCCTTTTCTGCTACGCCAGGGGTATAGTACCCTGCACACTCATGCAGCAGCTCTTCTGCTACGCCAGAGATATAGTTCTATGCACACTCATGTAGTAGGGAGTCTACTACGTCAGGGATATATGCGGTGCACACTTCCTACAGCAGAAAAGGAAATAACCACAATAAATCATGCAGCAGAATAATCTGCTACGCCGGGGATATAGGCCTCGCACACTCTCAACAACAACTGGTCATGCGGCAGAACAATCTGCCACGCTGGAGATATAGGCTCCGCACACTCTCAACAACAACTAGTCATGCGGCAGAACAATCTGCCACACTGGAGAATATTTTCTACTTGAATAAAATTTTTCAGATTCCCCAAAAAAGTTTTCTACCAAGACGCATTAATCTGAGCACAAAAATTCATCGCCCGATAACAACAAGGTCGGCAAGGTGAAAACCAAATTCATCGCCCGATTATAAAGAGGTCGGCAAGGTGAAAACCAAATTCATCGTTCGATTACAAAGAAGTCGGCAAGATGAAAGCGATAAAAACAGATTAATGCAAGAAGTTATAAAAAGTAATCCATAAAAAGCGGCCTGACGAGGTCTGACTAAAAATGGACTACTAACAATAACTTAGCTTGGACCGACAAGAGAAGTCGGACCAATGAAAACCTAAGAAGGACCAGCAAGAGAAGTCGGACCAACGAAAACCTAAGAAGGACCGGCAAGAGAAGTCGGACCAACGAAAATTTAAGAAGGACCGGCAAGAGAAGTCAGACCAACGAAAAAAGGACCGACAAGAGAAGTCGAACCAACGAGAAATGTGTGCTATAGGGGACAAAGCCTTGCCCAAACAGCCACGGCTCCACAACAAGGCTATCAAAATTGCTCGGACTAACTAAAAAGGTTCTATAAGAACACTATAAAGTTGACCAACAAATCAGCCCAAGGATCACCTCGTCCAAGCAAAAATTAAACAGAACAAAGAGATGATCCCAAAGGAGGTTGGACAGAAAAGCACCAACCCTCTATAAAGATCTGCAAAGTTTGCAAAGGTACGACCAACAAATCAGAAAAACATGTCCATCGAAATAAAACATTAAAAACTCAAAAGGCCACCTAAAGGGCGACCTTAGAGTTTAAAAGTGTTTTGTTTTTGAAGTTGCATAAAAGCAACTAAATGTCAAGAGAAACAACCACATAACAGTTACAACAAAACAAAGAGTTCAAAAGTCCACAAGTCAGACTGCATAAATGTATTAAAGAAAAGTCATCAAGGAGCTGAAGTCGCTTCAATAGTGGCATCTTTGGGAGAAGGAGTCCTGGTCGCAATAGAGATAGCATTAACAACTCCATCCGGGCCGGTCAATATTTCTACATCCGGATCGGACCCAGTAGGAGCCACCTCGACAGTAGGGCTGAAGTCGTAGAAGCCTTTGCTGGTGGCGCGGGAGAAAGACCTTCTTCTTCTTTATCTGGGACAGGCACGATCTTGCTGTCTTCCACAACATTGTCTAGACTAAATGAAGTCAGGTCGAGCTCATGTGCAAGAACTCGAACTTGAGCCTTCAAATTCTCATACGCATCAGTCACACAACCCACGAGATGACCTTGCAGTTTGGCATAGTCGGCATGGGCGGATTGAAGCCTCTCCTGAGTCTCCAGCAACTCGCCATAAGTATGAGTATAGCTCTCCTTGTATTTTGCCTTCAACTCCTCAGCAAGGTTTGAGGCAGCCTCCGCAGTCGTAGCTCGGGATTTCTCCTTCTCCAGGTCGAGCAACAACTTAGCTACCTTAGCGTCAAGCTCATCCTTCAAACCCTTGATTCTGTTGAATTCGGACTTGGCATCCTTCATAAAGGCTTTAGTTGCATGGACTGGAGACTCCTGGACCGTGCGAAACAAAGTCGCACCCATATGGGACATCCGAATACTATTGCTGGTAATGAAATCCAAGTGATAAAGGATGGACACATCATCCATTGAAAGTTGGCCATAAGGAGCAATCTGATTATCAACAAATCCCACAGCATCAAAATCGGGGACATCCAGGTCATAGGGACTAACAGTCTTCTGCTTTTTTGGAGAAGGACCAGCAGTAGGAGAAGAGGTAGCACCAGAGATTGGATGGAGAGGGTCAGAAGGAGCTACACGAAACGGAGGAGTCAGAATGACCTTCCTTGGTCCAGAAGTGTCCGAGGTCAGCTTCTTCGGAGGAACTTGAGAAGATCCCTCTCCAGAACCCTTCGCCGAGATATTTTGAGCGGCAGTTGCCTTCTTAGCCCGACGATAGGCCTTCATGGAATCTGTAGACTTCACCATCTCTGAAAAAGGAAAACAGCAAAATCAAGTTATAAATAAGAAAGGGATAGAGCGGCAAATGAAAACAAACAAACAAAGAAAAGCTAAAAGGAAATCGGCCACTACCCAGTTCAGCACGAAAAAGGGAAAGATCTCCTAGAAACCTCTTCATGTCAAGATGAGGAGGCTCCCCCCCAATTCTCCTCTAACACATTCACAAAAGCCTGCTAGACCTCATTTAGACTTTTCCAAGAGTACCTAGCTACTATTACATTCTTTCGCCAGCATAAGGGGAAGGTGGGCTCATTGTTCTCATCCAAGAAAAAAGGGTGAACACCCTCAATAGCTTGGACCTTGAAATGGTTGTTTTTAAAGTCCCTAAAGAACTCATCATACATAGAGAAAATTTTCTTTCCTTGGGTAGCTCGGAAAGAAATCCAGGAAGCTTTCTTCTTAGATACCCTAGGTTTCGTCAACACAAAAAGATAGAGAAAGAGAGTTTGAGTAGGTCGGATATCTAATTCCTGGCACAACAATTGGAAGATTTTTATGAAACCCCATGAGTTCGGATGGAGCTGGGAAGGGGCTACATTGCAGGACCACAACAGATCGGTCTCAAAAGGGGTGAAAGGAATGGTAATATTCAGCTGACTAAAAAAGTAGTCATAGGCATAGAAAAAAGGCCGTTCCCCCTGAGTCAAGGGAGGGGGGAACTAACCCTCTCTTCAGGGTCAGGCGATCCCAATTTATAATTCTTCTCCTGGTCTCTATTACTACAAATCCTATGGAACCTCCTAAGTCTCGTGCAGTACTCCAGGTCAGCCACAGTCACACACATTAAAACTATGGAGTCCAGCCAGTTCGACATGCCGTTAGGGATCTTAGTAGACATCTCAACAATATTTTTGCGAGAAGACATAGGCCAACTATTCCTACAGTAAGAAAAAGGAAAATTGGATTACTACTAAACAACTCGGGCAAATAAGGAAACAACTCGGGCAATAACATCAGAACATCAACAGTTAGATACGACAGTAAAAGGAAAACCCCAGGACTTACACTAAAGTCCAGGGGCACCCTTTGGAGGCAGTAACAAGGCAAGAACCCAAAAAGAAGAAAATCAACATTCTATGCCCTAACATCTCTCAACAAGAAAATACAATTCTCCTTTGGCAAACAGCCAGAAAGTCATCATCACCAACAAAAATCATCAAAACTACAAACAGCTTTCAAACATTTCTCAAAGCCAAAAAACTTTGCACAGGGGCATACAACCACAAAAAGAGATAGAAATAGTAGCAAGCAAAAAGCTGTACAAAGATGCAATCTTTTGCAGAAGAAATCAAATTTCTCAAAACAAACTCAAATAAAAATCAAAACTTGGCAAAGTAAGCAACAACAACAGTAAAACATGCGATTATCAAAATGTGAGGAAGGAAGACCAGCCTGCAGAAGGAGAGAGCGATAACTGCTTGAAAACCAAAACAACGAAGAATCCACGCCAACAACCACAAGGAAAATGGGAAGCACGAAGACACAAAAACAGAGGGAGTAGAGGAACGAAGCGCTACAGCAAGTAATGAATTAAGAGCAAGGAGAAAGGAGAGAAAGAAACTATAAAAATGATTCTTTAGATTTCAAAATGAAAATGCAAAAGAGGGAAAAAAGGAAACGGCGAAGGAAATTAATGGGCCTTTAAAACCCTTGCATGTTTCCAAGGAAAGCAAAACGCGCGTTGCGATTTGAAAGGAAAAAGAAGAAAAATGCTTGGTATTCAAGGAGTCCCAGCAGGAGTTATACGAGAGATCGACAAAAGGCAGAATGCTCGAGCACGACTTCCCCAAAAGGGGTCGAAGTCTAAAAAGACACGACCTCAAAGAAAAGACCGAGTTCAAGTAGGGCCACTATTCATACCCTGGGTCGAGTTGTACGACCCGGGCAGACTAAAGACACAAGTGACCGACCTCTTCAGGTTGGGTCGCACCGATCTCTTCTCAAAAAGTTCGGCCAAATCTCCATGAGAGGCCCAAGCAGACCCAAAACGAAGGGGCCCAGCCCAATCTAAAGGCGGTAAAGCCTATGAAAGATAAGGCAGCTCCCCTAAGAAGATAAGATAAGATAACTACTTATCTTAAAGTTCACTCACTATTATAAATACACTGGAGCACTCAGGTATAACTCATACTCTGATTCTACATAAAATCCTGCCTGAAGCGCGTGCTAACTTAAGCATCAGAGTCTCTTGTAGGTACCACCACCCTCCGGTGATCAAGGATCAGCAGCACCACCAAGTCCAACAAGTCGGACACAATAGCTCCGGCCACAACAGCAGATCTCATCCGAGATCGACCTTCAGTTTCAGGTAACCCTCGGAACACTACCCATTTCAACAAATCTTCAGGAACCTTGAAAGACATTTTTGGGGGCATTGGAAGAGACATATAGCAGAGTATACCTACATTATGGAAAAAAGGTTGTCACTACTAAGTTGTAAACAAAGAAAACCCCCTTTTTCCACATATCAGTGCAGTAAAAAATACGGGGGAAGCATTTTCAAAAATAATAGTGTGTTGAAAATCTTCATTTAGGGACATCCAGGCATACACAAAAAACCATGGAAACATCGCAACAACAGAAAAGTAAAATAAAATAACGAAGATAATGTACATGATACCACTAGCAGGCAAAGATTCAAGAAACATAGATCCCACATTTAAAGAGAGGTTTTTCAAATAAGCACTACATAGGGAAACTAACCTCTGATTGTACTTGAAGAAGGTAATGGCATAGCAACGACAGTGCAACTCTCGAAGGAAAATTCCATATTCTCTAGATTTCTCCAAAAAAAAAATGAAGCTCCAACACAAGAAAGTGGAAAGA
>NC_029778.3:73916921-73917266 GCF_000817695.3 Arachis duranensis | reverse complement strand
ATAGATGGAGAAGAGAAAGAAAAGGAAAAAAGAGAAAGGGGAAGAGTATTCAAAAGACCCAAGGGATAAAACAGTAAAAACCCTTCTCCCATTAAATGACGTGAACGGTTACGGATATAACTGCTCCCCACGTGTTAAAGAGGGAAGCCAACAGACGCAATAGTTGTATTCTAAAATCATGTCAATTTTTTGACTTGAAAAAGGAACTCGACCTGTGACACCTGACGTGATGACTCTACCTCTTGGCATCTATCCGACTTCATCCGTACTTAAATCTAGCTTAAGCAAAAAGATTGGATTCAAGTAGGGGCACTGTTCATACCTGGCCCAAAGCATAAGCCAGGC
>NC_029778.3:73824841-73916889 GCF_000817695.3 Arachis duranensis | reverse complement strand
TACATGGTAACCCTTTCACTCCCAAAAGAGTTATAACTCACCCCTATATCTCTCACCCACTTCTAGAAGAGAGATCTTAACAACCCTAAGATAAAAGGGACGGTTATTCAACACTAGAAGTGGAACTACTCCAACGGTGGTTATTAGCTCATTCCCTATAAATACACTGACACTCTCAGGTATACTTACGTTCTAATCTACTAAAAACCTGCCTAAAGCTCTTGTTAACTTAAGCATCGGAGTCTCTTGTAGGTACCATCCCCCACCTCCTCACGAGAAATTCGGACATGGGGCACCTCGGCATCAACAAGTCGGACGCTGCCATACAAAGGAATCGGAACCTCACGTTCAAGCCTAAATCAATGTTTCATGTAACCGTTGGAACAAGTTTCATGATAGCAAAACGGTAACATCTAGATAAATAATTTGAAAAGAATAATATTTTTATAATAAAAATTAAAAATAGTAAGATATTAGAAAAAAATTGAGTAAAGTATCGTTTTTATCCCCAACGTTTGGGGTAAGTCCCAAAGTTGTCCTAAACATTTCAATCGTCCTATTTATGTCCCTAACGTTTTACTATATATAGTATTCAATTATTTTTTTACTATATATAGTATTCAATTATTTTTTTATTTTATCCTTCAATAATATCAATTTTTTACTATATATAGTATTTAATTATTTTTTAATCACATCTAAGTAAATTACACTTAATCACATTACTTTCATTCTAAATAAATTTATTTTTTGATAATTTTATACTTAAAGTTATAAGTTAATATAAAAATATAAAAAAATTATTTAGAATGAAAGTAATGTGATTAAGTGCAATTTACTTAGATGTGACTAAAAAATAATTGAATATTATGTTTAGTAAAAAATTGATATTATTGAAGAATAAAATTAAAATTTATTTCTATGTATCGTTTTTGTCCCCAACGTTTTCGTTCTATTTAAGTCCCTAACGTTTCAAAATCATCTCAATTTTGTCTCACCATCAATTCTGTTAATGGATCCCTAATGGCAGGACAACATTGAGCCAATTTTGAAATGTTAGGGACTTAAATAGAATAATTGAAATGTTAAGGACAATTTTGAGACTTACTCCAAATGTTGGAGACAAAAATGATACTTTACTCAAAAAAATTTTTTAAAAGATAAAACACAATACCATAAAGTATAAAGTATAAATAATTCATTTAAAGAAGGTTACTTTATTAATTTTATTGTTTTACATTTTCTTTAATTTTAGATGAATTCAAATTTATCATAATGGTTTAGTAATGAAAAATTTAAATAATACAGATATACTTAGGTTAATATTTTATTACCGTACAGATATCTAAAAAATTAGAAGCAAAGTTATTTTATGCATATATTCTAAATTGAGGTGTTTTTGCATGAGTTATGAAATACAACTCTAATAACTTACAATTATATGCACTTACAAAAAAAAGAAGTTCATAGAGTTTGCCCAAATTAAAATAGACTTAAATATTATTCTCTTCACAATTTTTTTTATTTATAAAATGCATGTAATAATTAGGTGTTAGAATCGTATTTATACTAAAAATACTTTAAAAGTTTTGCCTAAATACTGTTTGGTGTTATATCACCCACAACAAGTATATTTCGTGATTTTTGTAATATATATAAGAGTAAAGTATCATTTTTATTCCTAATGTTTGGAGTAAACCTTAAAATTATCCATAACATTTCAATCGTCCTATTTAAGTCCCTAACGTTTTAAAATTGATTCAATGTTGTCCTGCTTTTAGGAATCCATTAACAGAATTGACGGTGAGACAAAATTGAGACGATTTTGAAATATTAGGGACTTAAATAAGGCGAAAACGTTGGAGACAAAAATAATATATAGAAATACATTTTAATTTTATCCTTCAATAATATCAATTTTCACTATACACAGTATTCAATTATTTTTTAATCACATTTAAATAAATTATACTTAATCATATTACTTTCATTTTAAATAAATTAATTTTTTTATAATTTTACTCTTAAAGATTTTTAGTTATCATAAAATGTTTGTAGAATGACTAGTATATAAACTTACAGAAAAGAAAAAATAATATATATACAATAAAATATAAATTATACTTTTTGTCTCTAATGTATCAAAATTCTTTAAAATTATAAAAAAATAAATTTATTTAAAATGAAAATAACGTGATTAAGTGTAATTTATTTAGATGTAATTAAAAAATAATTGAATATTATGTGCAATAAAAAATTAATATTATTAAAGATAAAATTAAATTAAAATTTTTTTATGTATCGTTTTTGTCTCTAACGTTTTTGTCCCTAATGTTTTAAAATCGTCTCAATTTTGTCCCGCCGTCAATTCTGTTAACGGATCCCTAACGACAGGACAACATTGAGTCAATTTCAAAATGTTAGAGACTTAAATAAGACGATTGAAACATTATGGACAACTTTGAGACTTACTCCAAACGTCGGGACAAAAACAATACTTTAATCTATATATAATTCATTTTTGCGAGTATTTTTTTCCTTATTTAGTCCGAAACTTTTTGTTAAGTGATTATTAATAAATTATTTATAATAAAAGCCAAAAATGAAACTTCTATTCTAATCTAAAAAAATTCAACTTTTCAAAAAATAATTGCTGAAAATATAAAATAATATTTTTACTCTCAAAATATTATTTTAGTTTGACAAAATTCACTAAATATAGAAAGACATATTTAAAAAAAAAAATCTAGAAATCTGATTATGATATTTTTTTTTTACAAATCTGTGTAGAATAATAATGATATCTTTTTATTCTCTTAATTTTGATGATTTTAGGCCAAATATAATATTTTTTACAATTTTATTCTAACTCGAATAGAAAGGAATTCTAAACAAGTTGAAAAAAAAATCTAGATATTAATTTTTTGTTACATTTTTTATGCCTCTTTTAAATAATTTTTTAAATATTCTAAAAGAATTATATTAAATGTATGCACGAGTCATTTGTTATTTATGAAAAAATATTATATTTTATTAAACTGAGATTAGCTGATCATAATGTCATTTCTAAGTTCTAACTATTTTAGGACTAAAATAATAATTAAAACAAAAACTTTGGTGGATCGTCCATGAATAAGAAAAAAAAAAAAAACCAACTCCAGCTCCGTCACATTCCTGACCCACCCGTTTTCTTTCTCCCCTCGTAGATCCACCCAAATCCATGATTCTAATTCCTCCGATCTCTGAAATCTGAATCGGACCCAACCTAACCCAAATTTCCACCACACAGTAACACGCATTCACGAATGATGATTGATGAAGCAGCAATAAGCCACAGATTATGATATCGGGTTGCAATTGAATCTCTCTCCCAAGTCCCAATCCGCAAACCCTAATTTTACCCGGATTATCCGATCGGACTCTACTACAATCCGAACACTGCAACCTCCTCCTTCCCACCCCCGCATTTTCCTGGTAACACATTCATTTCACCCCCTCCCCCCCTATTCTCTCTCTTTCTATTATTTAGAAAATAAAAACTTTTTTCCTTGTTTATTTGTTTTTTTTTTCGCTTCTCCCAAAATTTTACTTTAACAAGTTCTGTAATTCATGTGTGTTAAAGAAATGTTATTTTTTAATGTTTCTTGCCTACAGTGTCATGGTGTGATGTGATTTGTCACCAGATGCCTGGTCTTGATGTGGGAAATTGTTTGGTGGTTGAATTTATGTTAAGAATGATTAACCCACAGAGCTTGTGATATAGTTGATGGAATGTTAACTTTTCCTGTGGTTTCATTATGAGGGATTTGTTCTAAATTGGAAATCAAATTGACTATACTTTTTTGTGGCAATCTATAAATTAAGGGACTTTCATGCTTAACTTATAAATTATATAGTGTGTATGCTATTGCTGAGTGTTGAATATCAAAGCATAGTGTAGTTAGAAATGAACTCGTGGAAGATACCTGTCTTTGGTCCCTTTTTTTCAAAAAGGTAAAATAAATTTTGTTGCATTTTAAAAGGAAGGGGAGGGAAGAGAATGGGGGCTCAAGTAATGGTTTCCATCTTTTTATTTGTGTTATGAACTTTATTTATACTTTATACCATTGAAGATGAGGGAATATGGAGGATCACATGGCTATTATCGTATTTTCTCTTCTCCCCTTTTATCCTCCCTTTCTCTGTATCCATACATATTTTATAAGGATACATTGAATTAACCTCTTTATGTGCTTTGTGTCAACCTATTTTATAGGACTAATAGTGGCTTTGTATGATTGCACAATGCTTTTCCTAACCCAACCTTTGATGCTTTGGCACTTTATAATTGTTGTAGTTATGCTTTCTTTCTACCCCTTCTTTACAGTGTACATTTTTGGTGATTTCTGTGTGGTAATTCCTTCAATTTCATAGCATCTACTTTGGTGACTTATATACAAATTTTGTTTAAACAAGCAGCATTACCTGCCTATTCGATGGAAATATCAAATGATTCAGGCATAAAGAAACCGAAAAGGCTGACATCTGTTGTGTGGAATCACTTTGAAAGGGTTAGGAAGGCTGATGTCTGCTATGCTGTTTGTGTGCATTGTAACAAGAAACTCAGTGGATCAAGTAACAGTGGAACAACTCATTTGAGGAACCACTTGATTCGATGTCTGAAAAGGTCCAACTTCGATGTCTCTCAGCTACTTGCAGCAAAGAGAAGGAAAAAAGATACTGCTGTTAGTGTTGCAAATCTTAGTTATGATGAAGGTCAGGCGAAAGAAGAATACATAAAGCCAACAATCATTAAGTTTGAACCGGAACACAAGAAAGATGAAATCATCAACTTTGGTGGTCGAAAATTTGATCAGGAGAAGAGTCGACTTGATCTTGCCCACATGATTATATTACATGGATACCCATTGAACATGGTGGAACACGTAGGATTCAAGGTCTTTGTGAAGAACCTTCAGCCACTCTTTGAGTTTATGCCAAATAGTGGTATAGAGGTTTCTTGTATGGAAATCTACATGAAGGAGAAACAGAAAGTGTATAACATGATAAACAAATCACATGGCAGGATTAATCTTTCGATTGAAATGTGGTCATCAGTAGAAAGTTGTTCATATTTGTGCATAGCTGCACACTATATTGATGAGGGATGGACGTTACAAAAGAAGATCCTGAACTTTGTCACGCTTGATCCTTCTCATACTGAAGACCTGCTTCCAGAAGTGATCATTAAATGTCTAAATGAATGGGATATTGATTGTAAGCTGTTTGCCTTAACACTGGATGACTTTTCCATTGATGGTGACATTACACTTAGAATCAAACAGCAAATTTCTGAGAAGAGGTCTTTCATAAACACTCGTCAACTACTTGACATACGCTCAGCAGGACATCTCCTAAGTTCCATGGTTCAAGATGCCACAGAGGCACTGCATGAAGTGATTGAAAAGATTCGGGACAGCATCAGATATATTAGAAGTTCGCAAGTAGTACAAGGAAAGTTTAATGAAATTGCTCAACAAGCTGGCATTAACTCTCAGAAGGCCCTGTTTCTGGATTTTCCAGCTCAGTGGAAATCAACATATCTCATGCTTGAAACAGCAGTAGAATACAAGACCGTTTTTGCTCTCTTCCAAGAGCAAGATTCCTCCTATTCATCCGCAATTAGCGATGAAGAATGGGAATGGGCAACTTCAGTTACTGGATATTTGAAACTTATAGTTGAAATTACTAATGTCTTTTCAGGCAACCGGTTTCCTACTGCAAACATATATTTCCCTGAAATTTGTGACATCCATATCCAATTAATTGACTGGTGCAGAAGTTCAGATAATTTTATTAGTTCTCTTGCAATGAAGATGAAAGGCAGGTTTGATAAGTACTGGGGCAAGTGCAGCACAGCTTTAGCAGTAGCAGCTATATTAGACCCGCGCTTTAAAATGAAGCTGGTGGAATACTACTACTCACAAATATATGGGAGCACTGCTTTGGATCGGATCAAAGAAGTTTCTGGTGTAATCAAAGAACTTTTTAATGCATACTCTATCTGTTCAACTATGGTTGATCAAGGCTCAACCTTGCCTGGCATCAGCTTACCTAGTTCAAGTTATGATGCTAGGGATAGACTCAAAGGTTTTGACAAATTCCTTCATGAGACATCACAGAGTCAGAGCATGGCATCTGACTTAGACAAGTATTTGGAGGAACCAATTTTCCCTCGTAATTCTGATTTTAACATATTGAACTGGTGGAGAGTCCACATGCCAAGGTACCCGATTCTATCGATGATGGCACGTGATATTCTGGGGACTCCAATGTCAACAATGGCACCAGAATTGGCATTTGGCATCGGCGGAAGAGTTCTAGACCCTGCTCGCGCTGCATTGAATCCTGATACACGTCAGGCTCTAATATGCACACACGATTGGCTCCAAAATGAATCAGGAGGTATGTACTTGTTCGTTCTCTTCCCTCCCCAAGAATAATCATTGATTGTTGGCTTATCACTGATTCATTTTTATTTTCTTTTCTGTTTTACTCTAATATCTTATCAGATTTAAATCAATCCTCAAGCCATTTTGCTCTACCCCTTCTCATTGATTCAAATTAGCTTTTTCCATGGTATGCTTCTGTTCAACTTGTATGACATGTTCCAAATTTCTCCATATTCCACTGTTGTACATTTTTGCTTTCAACATAACTATTGGCTGTGTTGTTGTGAGATTGATGGATCTACTAGCTCATAGGTTGCCTTTATCATTGTGTTTTATACTATCAGGTCTTATCCAAAACTAACGAAGCTATGTTAGTGTGGACAACTTAGCATCTACTTATCCTGTGTAATCAAGAAGCAATGTATATTCTCAGAAGAGCCAGTAGATGCTTGTGTATATACACTAGAATTTAATTGAAATGTTTTTCCTATATGCTGGATGAGTGGCATTTGTCATTTGACTATTGATTCGGATGAACCTGAGTTTTGTACAGGGTGTTATTTGCCCTTAACATTGGCAAAGCAAGTTCTTTTCTTTTACTAACTTTATGTACCAATTTCATCTGATGCATGTATCCAGCTTTACTTGATGAGATAAGAGGTCTGTGTACTCGCAAAAGATATAATTACATTGTTGAAGATCTGGCGTGGCATGATTTTAACTGTCATTTGATCTCTACAGAGCCATCTGCCTCCACAACAGTTAAAATTAGGAGTTAGATTGGGATGTTTTGTTTAGTTTATAGGTTGGATTTCAAAGTAATATTCCCCAAAAAAAGTTTGAAGAGAATGATCCAATATTAAATAAGAATAGACCTCGGCCATGGTAAATTATGAGTACGGCGGTGTTAAAAAAGTATCTCATGTTACTTGTAAGAAACAAAAAGTTACTAATCATTCAAAGAGATTTTTTCCCCCTTGGTATTCAGTATTTTTGGTACACATAATCGATTTATTTTCTTCTTCTACCATTGAGTTGGATATGAAATCTGGTTGATTTAGGTTTTGCATTTTATCAGATAGTGAAAGTAAGATGGCTTGGTGTCCGAAGAAAACTGAAGAAGAATGCTGAATTACATGTAATGTAACACCTTTACATAGGATTTGCATCATTTTTTCTAGTTTAGGTTTGCCGAGTATGCTTTAAATTGGCGCAAGTGTAATAAACCACCATATTTATCCCCTTTTTGGTCCTGGGTAAAAACGGCCGAAGCCCATAGCTTAGCTTCTTTATTTTTTGTCATAGGAAAACAAGATTTAATCATTAGCTAAATCAATTGAATTCAAGGACTTTTCTGTTGGGGCCTTACAATTTGTGGACCTGATGTTTTGTGGCCAGCCCAAACTTGTTTCCATTCTGAAATGTTCAATGATCCCCGCCCCCATAAAAAGAAAATATTGATTATCTTCTTTCTCTTACGATTTGTGTTATTTTAATATAGTAATCGTTATACGACTATTTATTTACTATTAGATAATATATCACTTGTTCCTGGGGCTTATAATCATGTTAACAGTAGATGAGTAATATGTGAACTCAGTTCAGAAAGGGATGATAAATATTGTAAAGAAACAAAATATCTTTGTTTCGTACCGAAGCATTCAATGATTGATGCGGCTGTATCCCAAGAATCTAAAACTGGTTCCTGTCAACATCTTATTGCTCCTCCATGCCTAAGCAATCTCCTTAAACCACAACTAAGAAAAGGGGATTATTATGGTGGCAGGTAGGCCATGTGAAAACTATCAAAAGCCCTGACAATGCTGACAACATTGCATTTGAAATAGGGACGCACTGCACGGGGTTTTTATAGCAAATATTACTAACATCATGATTTAATATTTATTCATTCATATATATGAGAAAAAAAGGATGAGGCCGCTTCAAACAGGGAAAGGTTATATGCATGCCAAAGAAAAAGCATAAATATCTGTGATGCATTGATGCTACCAGATTTTTCTTCTGTAACATTATTGCACAATGCACATTCATGTATGGCGCGGTTTATTTATTTATTTATTTATTCTTTTCTACGGTAATATCTTCATTTACTTTAGGAAGTTAATACCATAAAAAAAAAGAGATTTTACATAAATAAAATTGTAAGAATAAATTAAATACATAAAATATAAAATCGTAATAAAATTAAATTCAGAAGATGTTTGACCTAACTAATTTAGGTTGGTCGAGTAATAAATCGTCCATCCAGTCGGGTGAAAAATCAGATAAAAATTTAATAGAATCGATTAATTTATTTAAATTTTTAATATTAAAAGATTTTAAAAAAATTGTTTGCAGCAAGATATTTATCAAACCAAAAATCTGATAGACTATTTCTTGGAGTAATGCAAAAACATATAAAATGTATGATTTCTTTTAAATCAGTAAGTTCTTCTCATTCTCAAAATAAAATTAAATTTGAGAAAGATAATTAAGAGACACACGCTCTTATTCATTTATGTCATCTTATGTTTGGTGAAAGATTTTAAAAATTAAATTCCCATTTTATTAGCTACACGATCTTCTCAATTTTTTATCATGCAATATTTTTTTTTACATATTTTTTTTGTTTTACTTAAGGAATATAAAGTATTAGATTACACTTTATCAAATAATTGAAAAAAAATTGAAAAAAATTCATTTTTCTTTTTAACACTGATCTAAAAGTTCTCCCTGGGTTTGTGGTGCATTAGGTTAGGTTGACTTTGTATAAAGAATGAATCATTTGTTCTCATCTAGTTGCCGGCAGCAAACATGAGGCTCACTCACCGGGTTTACTGCCTGAAAACGAGCCGGACAGTTTCGGACAATAGCAATAAGTCAAGGAATCATTTTTCCTTTGTTACCCTTATAAGCAACAAAGAATAGATTAACGGCTCATATTTTCTTTTTATCTTTTTAATTATTTTCAACATTTTAACCTTAATTGCAATTCCACTTAATATTTGTGTTGTGGCTTGATCCACAATAGCACCAACTTCAAATGGAAGATTTCAGACATAATGTCGGTTTTTTTTTATTTAAATAAGTTGAAAATATTAATATGTTTGATAGAATATTTTTTTTTGCATATCAATAATTATTATGTTTGATAGAATATAATTTAGAGAAAATTCTACTCCATTCTTCTGAAAAATACCAAAATGACCATAATTTGAGCCGCAGATCCAACTCTGGAAACCGAAATACCCACATTAATCGCAGGTCTGATTCCAGCATTGAATAGATCGGCGGATAAGAATATTTGGCCATCTGTAATAGAAATCACATTTGTAGGAATATAAGCCGAAACATCTCCCGATTGGGTCTCAACTATTGGCAAAGCAGTCATACTTCCTTCACCTAACTGAGAACTTGATTTAGCTTCTTCTCTTTTTTATTTATAAAATATATATTCTCCTCTTTTATAATTTTTAAAAAATTATCTTTTTAATTTA
Organism: Arachis duranensis; assembly: GCF_000817695.3. NCBI lineage: Eukaryota > Viridiplantae > Streptophyta > Magnoliopsida > Fabales > Fabaceae > Arachis > Arachis duranensis. The sequence continues at coordinate 73,906,961 of NC_029778.3, read as the reverse complement.
TTTTAAATTTTTATGGTAACTAATGTTAACTTATCTATTTTTCAAGAAAAAATAAATTATTTTTTACAAAAATATCCTTTAATAAAAATTTTATTTTTTTGTCATTAAATTTTGCTTACCAAATACTCTTTAAAAAAATTTTTGTAAGATTATTTTTCGATATCAATATATATTAATTGTTATACATATTAACAGTAGTAATATGAAAAAATAATTATTAAATTTTAAAAAAATATTTTGATAAAAATACAATTTAATCAATAAAAAAATAATTTATTAAAAGGTATTTTGGTAAGAAAAATTTAATGACAAAAAAATAAAATTTTTACTAAAAGGTATTTTTATAAAAAATAATTTATTTTTTCTTAAAAATAGATAAAGTTAATATTAGTTAACATCAAAAATTTAAAATAAATTAAAGAGGAGATTTTTTAAAAGTTATAAGAAAGGAAAATGTACATTTTACAAATAAAAAAAAAGTGAGTGTCATTTTATCATCTCTCAAAGAAGAGGAATAGAATTTTTTGTATAATTTATGAATTATATAAGTTTGACAAATACTAAATAAATTACAATTTAATTGGATTTAGATTATTAGAATAGTGACTGGATAAATTACAAAATGTGTAATTAATAATTGAGAAGTACTACACATACAAGTTATTTGGGTTTACAAGTCATACAAGTTGGGTCAAATTCAACAAAAAGGATGCTCACCCATACGAGCATGTAAACACGCGCACTACTCAACGATAGCGCGCTTCGCGCTCCTCCTCCTCCTCCTCCTCCTCCTCCTCCTCATTTTTCTTCGCGTGTTTCATCTTTATCATTATTTTTTATTACTGTTATTGTTGCTGCATTTTTTCCCTTCTTCTCTTTCTATTGATTTTACAACATTATGTACTTTTTTTTGTTTTATTTTTTCCTCCCAAAAAGAATTATGAAAATATGAAATAAAAAGATGAAGAAGAAGAAGAAGCAGAAGAAGATGAGGAGGAGGAAGAGGAAGAAGAAGAGTTTTGAATTATACAGAACTTATCAGTATACATACACCAAAAATTCTTAAACAATACACCCAAATATCTTTATATTAAACCCAAATATCTTCGTGTTACACCTAAATTTACTGCAAATACAGAAAAGTATTTCCTCAAATGCTGCATTTTTCTTCTTTTTTCCTTATTTCTTTCTTTCTTTTAGTTGAACGAATGTAAGTTCATCCTCTTCCAAGTAATTTTGTACCATTATGTATTTTTTCTTCTTCTTTATTTAATTTTTTTGTTTTTATTCTTGTTAAAAGAATAAAACAAGAAGAAATTTGAGAAGATAAAATAAGAAAAAAAGATGAATAAAAAAGAAGATGATGATGATAATAATGAAAAAGAAGAAGAAGAAGCAGTAGATGATGAGGAGGAGGGAGAAGAAGAGTTTTAAATTATACAGAATTTATCAGCACACATACACTAAGAATTCTTAAAGAATATACCCAAATATCTTCGTGTTACACCCAAATATAGAGAAATATTTTCTTTAATGCAAAACTTTTACATTACATTCATTTCAAACCATCAACGATGAACAATAATTTTCACAACCAAAAACAATATTATTCACCTGTAGAATTATAATCTACTAACGAAAACATTAACTAGAATCGAACTACACCTCGGCCACTTGATTGGATTCAAAATCATCAATTTCGTTCTGGTTCAGCTGACAATCTGAACTTGAATTATTCATTATCTTCAATAATGAGATAACTGATGATGGAGGAGAAGGAGAAAAAGGAAGGAGGAAAAGAGATTCCAATGAAAAAAGAAGGGAAAAGAAGAGGAGGAGGTGGTGCTGGTGAGGGAGTAAAATAAGAAGAAACTTGAGAAGGTAAAACAAAAAGGAAAAAATGAATAAGAAAAAAAAAAGAAGAAAATGGTGATGATGATGAAAAAAAGAAGAAGCAGCAGCAGAAGAAGATGAGGAGGAGGGAGAAAAAGAGTTTTAAATTATGCAGAACTTATCAGCACACATACACCAAAAATTCTTAAAGAATACACCCAAATATCTTTGTCTTACACCTAAATTTGTTTCAAATAAAAAAAGTATTTCCTCTAATGATACATTTTTTCTTCTTTTTTCCTTATTTCTTTCTTTCTTTTAGTTGAACGAATGTAAATTTATCATCTTCCAAGTAATTTTGTACTATTATGTATTTTTTCTTCTTCTTTGTTTTATTTTTTTTGTTTTTATTCTTGTTAAAAGAGTAAAACAAAAAGAAACTTGAGAAGATAAAATAAGAAAAAAAGATGAATAAAAAAAAGAAGATGATGATGATAACGATGATTAAAAAGAAGAACAAGAAGTAGCAGAAGATGAGGAGGAGGGAGAAGAAGAGGTTTGAATAATACAGAATTTATCAGTACACATATACCAAAAATTCTTAAAGAATACACCCAAATATCTTTGTGTTACACCCAAATTTACTGTAAATACAGAAAAATATTTTATTTAATGCAGAACTTTTACATTACATTCAAAATAATAATCAATTTTGTTTTGATTCAATTGATAATCTGAACTTGAATTATTCATTATCTTTAACAACGAGATAAGGAAGAGAAGGAGGAAAAAGAATGAGGAGAAGAAATTCCAATAAAAAAAAAAGGAGGAAGAGGAGGAGGAGGAGGAAGAGGAGGTGTTGGTGACGACGATAACAAAGAAGATGATGATGATGATGATGATGATGATGATGATGCGCGTATTGATTAAAAAATCTGTTCAATTAGAAAGCATAAAATTGACGTACTAGATGTGAAATAGAATATATGAACTTGTACGAAAAAAATGCTTATACGTGAAGAATAATTTTTAATAATTATATTTAGTAGTAACTTGATAATGTTAATCATTTCCATAATTTTGATATGCGAAACACATACAGTTTCACAATAGTTTGCGAAATGGTGTTTTTTTTTTTAAATGATACGTGTTGCAATATGCGTAATTACTCCTAACTTTGCGTACAGATGAAAATATTAATTTTTATTTATTTAAATAAAAAAACCCCATATTGTCAAGAAAGATTTATACAAGTTGTAGTTGTTGACTTTTATAGCGGAAAGTTGATGTCACGTTTAGTTACTCGAAATTCATTTTCACAAGAAATTGGTGGCAAACATGAATAGGAGACAATTAATATCCCTTCTTAATAAATGAACAAACAAAATTTAAGAGGCCCCCATTTGCATAGGATATGCTGAACATGGAAAGTATTTATGGGTAATGCACTAAAATATTCTACCATATAAATTTTATAGACATCTTTTGTAAAAAAAATAAAAAAAAATTATCTGAATACATAACTTAGTTCATCGTAGCATTGATCATCTTTTTACTAAGTTAGAAAAAAACCTAGATAATTTATTAATTATTTAATTTTAAAGTAATATTAACAACGGACTCTCACTACCTATGAATCACGGACACTTCGCTGAATTGTCGTGTCTGTGTGTTGGACACATTTCGGACACGACACTTACCGACACTTGTCCGAGACGCGTGTCTGTTGTGTCTAACCGTGTCTTAATAAAAAATATAAAATTCTTCTCAAGACATGTTTGGACACACCTAAATACCATCACGTGTCAGCGTGTGCAGTCTTATTCTTAATATATATTCTTAAAATAAATTTAGATATAGTATATATTATTATTTATTAAAACCAAAAATATTTTAAATACTTGATATAATTAAAATAAGACATTAAAAATAATTTAAATTTTAATTTATATTTTAATATTAATAAAATATCAAAATATAATTACGATTTATCTAAAAAAATACTTTATATTTTATATATACGCGTGTTCTCGTATCATGTAAGATTTTAAAATTCGCGTGTCGACGTATCCCGTATCCGTGTCAATGTCCATGCATCATAGCTCACTATTATACATGCCATGATTTGATTCTGTCATTCTGATGTTCATCTTCTTTTTCTTTCCTAATATCTTTTCCCATTATTAACTCTCGTGTNTATAATATGAGTTAATATAATATGAGTTAAATTTTGATGTACTGATAGTATAAAGCATTTATATAGTTATAAAATTACATTCGTTCTTTTGGATGACTATTCACGCGGTTAATGTGAAAGATAATTAATTTTAGTGATGTGGCATTACGTAATTGGATACACGTGTAAAACTGTTTGATACTAACAGCGCATCAAAATTATATTATATATGTGTTCGTGAGTTCATTGGGTCGGATGGTAAAAAGTCGTAGGGGTTGAAGATCGGAACCTGAAGTGAGTTCCGAGGCGTGGAGGGGAGCCAGCATGGTCGTCAGTTGGTCGGCGGGTGGAGGCACATGCAAGGACATTCCGATACTAAAGTCAGTGTCCGTACGATAAAGCAGCTAATTAGGATTATTGTGACGTACCTAGAGAGAAGGGGTATGTCTCTCTCCTTTATCCTATATTATCTGGGTGGGCCCTCTTTCGCTAGGACCCAACCCTTCGAAAGCTTCCACCAGTTGCTAGGATTTCTTTAGAAGATCGGGATATGTGCGGGACGTGATGTCGTACGGACGAGGAGCGGGTCTGTTTGGTAGATCCCCATCACTTGGGCTGGGCCAAAACAGTGCCTACAATGTGCCAAGTCGTGAGGCTCACGATTGGTGCATTCGTGATGCATGAGCATCTTTAGTTGTTTTCTTTATTATTTCTTTGAATAAAGTTAATGATTTTCTTATTCTTAATTGAGATTTTAGTACTTTAATCGATATTTCTTGAAGTTGTTTGAAGCTTTGGTATGTGTAGAAAAATTGTTGAAAATAAGAAAGAATAAGGGATGGAGAGAGCCAAACAGAAAAGCTTCTGGACAACACAGAAAGGAAAATATTAGAAAACGAGAAACAAAGCCGAAGCAAAGGAAATCATGAGGCATAAGAGGAAGAAGATTTGGTGTGCGACACGCCAGAGGTGAGCGTGCAACACACCCTCATACCCAAATCAAAGAAGTGGCGTGCCACACGCCAGTGAAGGGCGTGGCATGCTGGGCCAACTCCTCAGAGGCCCCAAAAGTCACAAGAAGCAAGGAGCAAGAGGACGTGCAATACGCCAGCAAGAAGGGCATGCCACACGCCGTCCACGACATCCCAACTTCAAGCCAACACTACAAGAAAAAGCCGTATTTGTAACAAAAAAGTTTGTTACGAAACGTCGAAATTTTGAAACAAAAGTTTTTTGTAACAAAAAAAGGGGCCGTTGCAGTAAGTCCCGTTACAAAAAGTTTTTGTAACAAAAAATGGAACTGTTACAATTCAATATGATATTTTATAACAATTTTTTCTGATACAAAAAACCAGAAGCCGTTACGAAAGTGGTAACAAATTTTGATCTTCAAGGTATTTTTGGTGACAATCTATTTTTTCCTATAAAAAAATTTTGTTACAAAATGTAACTTGATTTTGTAACATTTTTTTCTTTAGTTACAAAAGCAAAATAATTATTTTGTAACATTTTTTTAATACAAATTGCATGCATAATTTACTAAATTATTTTTTAAATTAACTAATATATTAACTATTTTATTAAGCAAGTCTTCATTTATATAATATATAAAAACATACATAATTCAAACATGCCTCATTTAGCTAAAATTATTTTAAAACAAAATAACATTAGTGAATACATTGATTAGTTCTACAAGTTATATTTCTTACACAAGTTCAACAAAAAGTTAAAAGTTCTAACATAAATTAGTGTCTCTATGAATCAAAATATTCTTGAGCTCTCAAGGTAGCATGTGGTCACCATTTTAGCATTCCTGTAAATAAGAAAAACTGAAACAAAAAATTAGAAACAAAATATAACACTAATTATAATTTTTTCCATTAAGTTTTATTCAAAATGTTTAGAAAAATTTTGGCAGAACCTCTCCTAAAACTTGGATATTTCCACCATCTACGGTTCCAACAAAAACAACCAATTCACAACTTATTTCTCAACCAATACACAACCAAATAATAGGACATTTGTCATTTCTCAACCATGACACAAGTAAAATGTGATAAATAGATCCATATACAAATTAAACTATACTAATAATATAGGAATAATCTAGAAATATGTATTAAAACCATAAGCAATTTTAGGAGTACCTTTAGTTGTCTAGTTTCTTTCATTGTCAAAGCGCGCTATGAAAGAGTTCACAACGGCTTGTGGAGCTTCCAATTGACTTTCATTTGAGCTAATTCTTCCTCTTGCCGTGTTCGTTGCTTTTCAAGTTTTTCTTTCAACACATCTATTTCCTTTGTTAGCTCCTCATGGTCTTGCATTACCTCTTGAAGTTATGCTTGAATTCTTGACTTAGATTTTGAAGCCTTTATGCCATAACTTGCACCACTTTTCTCAACTCTCACAAGTAAAAAAACTTCATAATTTAGTTTGACATTTTTATTTTCTTCCTTAAAACAAGGTATTGGATTTCAGGAGGAAAAGTATCAGTGACAAATTGATAAAATTAATAGATCGAATGAAGATAGTACCTTCACAACAATAATGGCAATGACACCACAGACAATAAGCACCAGAAGAAGCATGATGCACTTATCAGTAGCTACCTGATAACAGGAGGTAACATAGAGTATAAGTCATGGCCGATGTTTAAAAATTTTATATTGCATACAAACAAACAAAAATAAAATCAACCTGTCTGCCAATCTCCTTCACAAGCTTCAAGGCCTTCTTAATTGAAAATTGAATTGAATCAAGCTCATTAACAATCCGACCCATTTGTTCAGTCTGCACAATTTGATGACAAGACACATCAAATGTTTGATAGGATATGATTTCCCCTTTCCTAAAGTGAATTTGACATAAAACACTTACTTGGCCCTTCAAGGTAGTAGCAGTTTGGGTGCCTACTTCGATTGTTTGATGAACAACCTAGATTTTGTATAAATTTAAGAATGAACATAAACAAGCAACGAAGTCTAATTTTGAATCTGATGTAAGTCACACCAGTATATATCTTTCAATAGCCTGATCAGTTTCATCCATTTGCTTTATCCCAGCATTGATAAGTTCTTGATTAGACATTTATATACAATAAGACAAATGGGTCAATTTGGTGAGATATATTCTTCGATCACTACACAAGAGAACAAAAACATGCAGAGAAAGGGCAAGTGCCCAACCCCCAACCCAAAAATTCAAGTATCATGCCAATAAAGATTATGCCTGCTATGCCGATGCAAAAATTAGCATACAGATACAATGAAAAGATGATATGGAGACAGGTTACAATGGAAAAAACACAGATATGAATTCTAACTCAATGGAGAGTTTAGATCATCTTATTTATACACCTTCCATTGCATTAAGCATACATCCAGTAAATCCATTTGCCTTTAAGGATGCCACCATGAATAATCATGAAATTGATGAACTTCAGTGAATCAGGTGTATAGTCTCGGCAATTGTTTGTCTATATCCCTCCCTCTTAAATACTGTGTGATGCCATTAGAACAGTCAAGAATTTGATGAACTTGAAATAAGAATAAACTAAGTTTGGTAAATAAACTATAGCTCAAATATCAACTATTAACTCTCTAAATAATAGAACACAGATACAGATTTTTAGCCAAAATAATATAACACAATAATAGAACACAGATACAGATTTTTATGGGCATTCTTAAATTAAAATCGTTAAGTTAAACCCCCTACCTCGATATCGCAATAAAAAAAACCGAAGGTGAGGTTACGATGAGGCAGCAGCGATAGTATTAATTCCCACAGAAGCAGCAACAGCTCCGACACCTCGTATAGCAGCTACGTCATTATAAATTACAATTGCAGTGGCTGTAATAGTTTTGAGAAACTAAAGACAAGGACATATACAAAGATCGAATCAGAATAAGCGTGACAAAGACAAGAAAACATTAAATGAACTAAAATCGAAGAAAAGATCAGACCAAAACTATTAGCAATAGCTCTAGTATTGGCTCCCGGTGGTGGCAGAGGGCTCTAGTGATGACTGAGCAATAGGCAGAAATAAATGGAGACGTGGCGAGATGTATGGAACTCGATTAGTAACCCCCGGTAGCCCTCTTTAGCAGTAGCAACAATCACAGTTTCGGTAACTAACAAACAACGGAACGGAAACAAGATAGCAAAAGTAGGATAACAGTAGAGTAAAACTAGAAGTAGAACAAGTAAAATGAGCGGAGGACCTAAAACAAAATAGGGGCAGAAAAGGCACCTCCATCGGTGATTCTAGCGTGGAGCTCAGTGGTGGTCATGGCAGCTTCCGACGATCCCAGCGACGGCAATAGCAGCGGTGGTGGCCTCCGGCATCCTCTTTCGCGTCTCTCTATCTCGTCGTGCTTCTCGACAGTGACAACGCAGGGCAACGGTGAAGGCACAAACAGCGCCCTTCCTCCTCTTCTTCGCGGCTAGGACAAGGTCTACAGCGGCAACGGCAGCACTGGAGGCTTCAGTGGTGACCGAAACGGCCTTCTCCTCCTCTCCTCGTCATGTCTCCTTCCTCTGTCCCTCTTCCTTCTTCTCTGTTTCTTCCTCCCTTTTCCTTCTATTTCCTCCCTTCGAGCTTCCCTTTTCTCTGTGTGTGTGTGAGACTAATTTAGGGTATAAATTAGGAAATTTGTGATTTTAAGTTAAATTAGGTTTTGATTTGATAAATTAGGAAAAAATATATACAAGTAATATAACAATTTTACAAAATATTCATGATAGGTATAACAATTTAGAATTCAAATATAATACCATAAAAACTACTTTCAAAATGTATGAGATTTTATCTATGAATCTATTAACGAGCTCAAATAATTATTTTTAATTTAAATTATAAAGTAAACATACTAATCACATTTTATAAAATACAGTTAAATTTAAAATATCAATTATCTAAATTAAATTATATGTCCTTCTATTATTTTTTTATTGCTGTACCTTTAATTCCAATTTATATAAAATAACTAATTACAATAAAAATTGTCCATAAATATTAATTAACTTAAACTTAAAGTATTTATAATAGAAATTTTTTCAATTTAATTATATAATACTTCCATTACTGAATTCTAATTTGGAATTATATGAAATAACTAATTATAAAAATTATACAAGATTATTAATTAACTTAACTCCATATATTAATAAAACTGATTTAATTACTCTTAATAGTTTAGTTTATAAAATAAATAGTTCAAATTATTAATAAGTCATAACTTATTCATAATAAAAGTTACTTAAATTAAACTATACAATTTTTTTTCTTATTTTTCAATTACTAAAATTATGCAAAATATTCCATTATGATAAAATTACTTAAAAATCTTATTTAATTTAAAATAAAGTTATCTCCGAATCTATTTAATTATTTTTAATAAAATAATTTCTAAAATTATAAAGATTAAACTTAATAAGATAAAATCACAATCTATTCATATTTAGATTTTCAAAAATGCGGGATGTTACAGATAGTAGACGAGACGACGACGAAAAGAACGTTTTCTAGGGGCTACATCGGTACTTCTTCTTCCGGCAGGATCTCCATTGCGCTTCGTGGAGTGTAGATGGCATGGGGACTTAGGATTTTTTACTGCACTAATCTATTACTTTTTACACTTCTGCTTTCAGTATTTTATTTTTTTCTTTTATATTTATTTACTTTTATTTATATTTATAATTTAATAAATGATTATTAATAAAAATTATATATTAATTTTTAGAAGAATACAAAATAATATTTATAATTTTTAAAAATTAATGAATACATTATATAAAAAGTTGTTTTTAACAATCACTAATTATAAAAAGTTGTTTTTAACATACATTGTATAAAAAGTTGTTTTGTTACAAAATAATTGGAGTTTTTGAAACAAAAAAAAATTTGTTACAAAATATTTTGAATTTTTGCAACTTATTTTTTTGGTTACAAAATATTGTAATATTTTGTAACAAAATACCATCTCGTTACAAAAACTAACATAATTTGTAACAAAATAAAATAGATTGTTACAAAACATTATTCTTTTGTAACAATCACTAATTATTATTACAAAATACTATTTTTTTGTAACAATTTTAAATTTGATATAAATTTTTTGATACAAATGTTCCATTTTCTTGTAGTGCAAGAAGTGGCATGCAACACTCAAGTAAGGTGGGCGTGCCATACGTCAAGGTGGACATTAGTAGCAGTTATCATCCCCACTTCATATCATCATTTTCGTTTTCTTCATTCATGTAACTACTTATTGTAAGAACCGAAGTTTTTCACATAAAACCGTTTAAATAAAATAATTTTTAGTGCCCAGAGTAGATTCAAAATTTAGAAGTTTTAATTTGAAAATATAAAGGTAAAATTTGATTTCAATGAATTTTTTTGAATTGGAAAATGTATCATTTGCGAAAGATTTTTTTAAAATGGGTACCGGAGCTTAAGCCGGTAGTACCAGCTCTAGATTGTCCAGTATCGTATTTTGAGAAAAATAAGATTTTGAAAATTGATTTGTTGTTTTGAAAGGATAAAAATAATTTAGAATTGAAAACCGGGTATTAATCTTAAAGGTTTTGACCCAAAGTGAGCCAAATAGACCAAAAATACTTAGCGGGTTGGACCGAACCCAAGTGGGCCCAAGTCCAACATATAAATGCCCTAACTAAGAGGCATTCAGCCTCATTTTCAGAAAAGAAAGAGAGAGGGATGGTGGAATAAATACCCATAGTAGTCCTTGAGATTCACACAATTACTCATAATAATCCCTAAGATTCCGATTTCCCTATTGTAGTCTCCCAGATAGAGCTCCGAGCACTCAAACTAGTCCCTGGCCATATTTCAGGTGATAACTCATCACTGGAGCACTGACGTGGCCTCGGATTGCCACGTAGGATGTGTCCAAAACGACGTCGTTTTGGGTTTGGCGCCTTTGAAAGATAGTTTTCTCCCCCAACACAAACACTTCGTCTTTTCTTCTTCCACCCTCTGACTTCTTCTTCATCTCCCCATCAATGACGTAGCCATAGGGTTGTATTTGCTGGGTTTACAAAAATTTGTGAGAAGAAGTCATCTGTTCAGAAGTTGCTATCACTCTTCCCTTCCCTTCCTTCACCACAAACACGAGATTCTGACGTTGTGATCGGACTCAAGGTAACCTTCATTTTTTTTACTTTACATTTTGAATACAGTGTTAGTTGATCATAGCATTGGTCAGTGTAGTTGAGGTTCTGAAGTTTTGGTGTCATTGTAGTCACTATGGTTTGAATTTTGGTTGGGATTTGTGGGGTTGTTGTAATACTCGAATGAAACAGGGAGATGTATGGAGGTTTAGAAAAATCTGTTTTCTTGTGGTGATTTATTTTCCTTTTTAATGCATGACTAGGCTTTCAAATTCTCCCTGTATATTGTAAAAATTTTAAATTTCTTACAGATGGAGGAAAAGTTGGACATCATGTTTCATCATGGGGGTGACTTCAAAAAAAATGCAGAAGAGATTATGATATATTCTCTGGACAACAAGACCTGTTTAGGTGATCTAGACACTGATACTCTAGATGTCTTCTACATACGGAACTACCATAAGAAGCTTGGGTACGATGACATAAAACAGTGCTGGTGGCATGTTCCTGGAAAAGGCTTGGATAATGGGTTGAGAAATGTAAACAGTGACAAAGAGATAAGAGACATGGTGAATTGTGCTAGGACAAATGAGGGATTGATTGATATATATTTCGAGCATATAGTGTCAGTGCTGGAGGTGTTAGAGGGAGATAACACAGTTGTGTACTTGGATGATGATGGTGGAGAGGGGTGTAATGCAGGTACAGATACTAATGTGAGTCCCCACTAACACAGACTCATGCACTCATAGTTGCTCCTATCCCTAAGGTTGTACCCAATACTTCTTGCAAATCCAGTCCCAAAAAAAAACAAAACATCTCCACAGCAATCACAACCATCACACTCCAAAACTGCTAATCCTTCCAAGACAACCAAACCTCTCAAGAAGGCCAACTCCCCAAAGCCCACCAAGCCCACCAAGCCCACCAATCTCACCAAGCTCACCAAGCCCACCAAAATAAGCCAGCCCACGAAACCCAGTCAGAACTCTAAATCAGATAAGAGCAACAAGCAGAAACTGTCCAAGAGACCAACTATTTTCAGGAGACCTTGTACACGGTCTACTGCTAGAGGATTTAGTAGCAAAGTATTTAACAATGAAGGTCCCTTTGATGTATCTTCTGACTCCGCTGACAGTGAAGAGGATAGCATGTTTAAGCCAGGTCTGGATGAGGGTAGTTCCTCTAATTCTGAGGCTACAGGGAATGATCCTAAAACTGGGAGTAGGATTAAGAAAAACATGACACATGCAGTGGTGGGTGAGAGAAATATTAATCCACTAGGTAAAGGAAAGGAGAAGATATTACATGAAGATGATGGTTTGGTGGAGGAGGTGAGCGATGCTGAAGTTGACCTTGGGTTTGTGGGTTGTGTTCATGAAAGGGCAGAGGATGGACTAGACCCAGGTGTTGACTCAGATGGCACCAATTCTTGGCATTCGGAGGAGATGAAGACGCCTCCAAACTCAGAAAATGAGCTGGATGAAGGAAATGAATCTGAAGAGGCAAGTCCGTTGTTTAGGGAGGGTGTAAGGTTTGGAGAGCTGCACCTTGAGGTAGGCATGAAGTTCGGAAAGCAGCCTGTTCAGCAGCCCCAAGACGATTCTGGCCAAGCAAATTTGGAAAATAATCCCCAGGAGATCGACTTAACTCAGCCTTTTGCTTCTGAGCAAGAGGATTCTGAAAAGGTAAATAAAATATTACATTTGAGTATGTTATTATTTCCATGCATAAATAATACTTAATGCCACTTATTTCTCCTATAGGATCCTGGACCGAAAAGACCTTCGAAGCTGTCACCAAGAAGACGATCCTCTTTGCCGCCAACCGCACCAACAGTGAATCCCTTGCAGGGTGCATCTTCAGTAACATCTTCAAAGTTTACCTACTTGATGCAGTTCATCCCAACGCCAGGATTTAAGCCCGCAAGAAAGAAGAATTGAATACTTTAGATATATATACTTAGGAGTTTCTATTTTGTTTTGTGTTATTAGTCTTTTCCATCGTATAATGACTAGATGGTGAACTGTGATCCAAAAGCCTTTTTGGTATGCCTTGGCCTTGCTTTTGATGAAACTACAGATAGCAGCATAATGGTTTCTAGGCTGCCTTTTACAGTCATCTTTTGTTGTTTTTTGATAAACAATGGAATTCATGTTAATATACTATGCTAGGTGGTTTACCATTCAAGAAGCAGTTTCTTTATTTTTTTCATAAACAATAGAATTTATCTTAACAACAATTTCATAGTTAACAACACTTTTCATTCCATCAAGAAGCAGATTTTTACAATTGTTGATAACAAGGAACCCAAAACCACCAATTCATTCATCATTTATAATACAGGATCACCAACAACACTGTCAATACACACACAGCTAACACTAACAACTGGGTAATCACTTTTTGCATCTGGACATCCTCCTCCAACCTTCGAAGCCTCCAATCAAAGTTGATCTTCACTTCATCACCACACGATTCTGACTTTTCAACCTGTTCCCCATTCACAGAATCTGCCCACACAAAAAGCCTGCACCATCTCTTCCTACTTGTCTGTAACCAATAAAGGATCAAAATTTAGAGAGGAACAACACAAGAATAGTCAGGGGAGGAGAATCATAACAACACAAGAAAAGTCATGGGAAGAGAATCATAACAACACAAGTAATTATTCTAACCTACATTATAATTGGGGCAGCCATAGAACGGTTTATTCAGATTCGAATCTGTGCCAGACCATCTGAGAACTAGCCTACAGCCACAGCCGCACCATTCTGGTAGGGCCAATCTTCTGCTCTTCGTTTGTGTTCTAGTCTAGTTCCAGCTAGATGGGGAATGAACAGAGCTTCCACCGGCAGTGTTACTTCCACCCATCATCGACATGAGTAGCAGCCCCGGATGAGAGTGTATGAACAGGAAGAAGTATATGAAAGAAGAAGAAGAAGAGGTGAACAAGACGAAGAGGGGAAGTGTATGAGAATTTGGGGATTTAGGGTTACATATACTAGGAGGGACCAATCTGCGTAAAAATTGGAACTTAGCTAGCTCAGCTACCCATTGGGAGCCCTCCAGCGTGGCAATCCGAGGCCACGTCAGTGCTCCGATGATGAGTCATTACCTGAAATTTGGCCAGGGACTAGTTTGAGTGCTCGGAGCTCTATTTGGGGGACTACAATAGGGAAATCGGGATCTTAGGGATTACTATGAGTAATTGCATGAATCTTAGGGACTACTATGGGTATTTACTCATGGACGGTGAGAAGAGAGAAGAGAGAAGAGAAGGGGTTTGGTGTTTGGGGTTTTACTATTTACCCCAACCTTGTTTTGATCATATCTTGAGCTACGGAGCTCTGATTGACGAGCCGTTTGCGGAAACGCAAAGCTCTTGTCGAGCTCTTCATTTCTATCTAGGCAAAGCTGGTAAAAAATTGCATCTCATGCTCCAGTTTTTTGCCCTAAGTAAATTTGTGATTTTATGTTTGGTTTTTGAGTAGATTTTGTGATTTTGGTTATTTAGGGGTGATCTAGCATTAGAATATCGTTGGATTTCACTAAACCCTTGTGTTAATATTTAGTTATTTTGTGAACCTTAGGTTTGATGTTGGTATGTTTTATGATGCTAGATTAAGTTTTGGTGTTTGTTGGAGTTGGATTGAGACTTTGGTTCGAGCTTGGTGGCTTCGTTTTGATGTTTGGTGCATTTTGGGAATCAACCAAGGTATGATTTCAGTTACCTTTATGTAATATGTAATGTTTCTGGAAACTTAAGCTAGTGGACCATAAGATAGGATTGACTAATGTTGGTGTATGATTAATTATTTATGAAATTATGTTGTATGATGAAGAGGATTATAGGGAATGTTGGAATGTATAATATATGTTTATGATGCTTGTTGAAGGATATTGATGAGTATGATATGTGATGATGATATATTATGATGATGATTGTGGGTTTTGAATCTTGTGGTTGGTGATGATATTGGATGGTGTTGATTTTGAGTTAATGTTCCATGAGAATACATTATTGAGGTTGAGCTATGATTAATGGTGGATGACTATTATGATGATGATGGATGGTAAGTGAAGTATTTATGTGTGAGAAATTATTGATGTGTAACGTTATTGTGAAATGTTTGGAAGTTTAATGATTTGATGATGAATTTTGAGAATTATTATAGTTGTTGAGAGTTGTTGGTATTGTTGATGATTGATGATGAGTTGTGGAAATGTTATTGATGAATGAGGAGAATTATGATTGTTTATGATGATTTTAGATGTTGGAGAATAATGATTTTGATGGTGTGGAATAGTGTAAATGGGAGGTTATTGATGGTTGAGTTGAGGAATGAGTGGTATGGACTTTGGTGTTGTTTTGGTAGTAATTGGATTGTGAGTAGTTTGGTTTGAATTGAACATTTTGGTAAAAATAGATTTTTGGTGAACTTTGACGGATCATAACTTGAGCTTTAGTTTTCAAAATTTGTAGAAATATGCTTTAAATTAAAGTTCATTGAAAAATCTTTAAATGGATATAAAGTTTGTAGGAAATGGATTTTTGTAGAGGAAGTTATGATCTTTCAAAGTTTGGTGTCAAAATCTAAATTCTGTGCATGCTGCAGAATTTGTGATTTTTGGTTTGTGTGCGCATGCACAGCCTTGTGCGCACGCACACCTGATGAGCGCATAATTTATACGCTTTTTGGCATTATTTTTAGATAGTTTTTAGTATAATCTAGCTATTTTTAGGGATGTTTTCATTAGTTTTTATGCTAAATTCACATTTCTGGACTTTACTATGAGTTTGTGTATTTTTCTGTGATTTCAGGTATTTTCTGGCTGAAATTGAGGGACCTGAGCAAAACTCTGATAAGAAGGCTGACAATGGACTGCTGATGCTATTGGATTTTGACCTCCCTGCACTCGAAATTGATTTTCTGGAGCTATAGAACTCCAAATGGCGCGCTCTCAATGGCGTTGGAAAGTAGACATCCAGTGCTTTCCGGAAATATATAATAGTTCATACTTTATTTGAGATTAGATGACGTAAACTGGCGCTCAACACCAGTTTCATGTTGCATTCCAGAGTCAAACGCCAGAAACACATCACGAACCAGAGTTGAACGCCAAAAATACGTTACAACTTGGCGTTCAACTCCAAAAGAAGCCTCTGCACGTGTAAAGCTCAAGCTCAGCCCAAGCACACACCAAGTGGGCCCCGGAAGTGGATTTCTGCATCAATTACTTATTTCGGTAAACCCTAGTAGCTAGTCTAGTATAAATAGAATATTTTACTATTTTATTCAGCGTTTTTTGACCACGTTACATCTTTGGTCTCTGTTTTATTCCATTATTCATCTTAGGAGACTATTGATCATTCATGGAGGCTGGCCATTCGGCCATGCCTGGACCACCATCACTTATGTATTTTCAACGGTGGAGTTTCTACACACCATAGATTAAGGGTGTGGAGCTCTGCTATACCTCGAGTTTTAATGCAATTACTACTATTTTCTACTCAATTCAATTTATTACTGTTCTAAGATACCATTCGTACTTCAACCTAATGGATGTGATGATCCGTGACACTCATCATCATCCATCCTTATGAACGCGTGCCTGACAACCACCTCCGTTCTACAAGCGAGAGCTAGAGTGTGTATCTCTTGGATTCCTGATGCACGACGCATGGTTGCCCTCGCCTGACAACCGAGCCTTCCATTCTGTGAGATCAGAGTCTTCGTGGTATAAGCTAGAATTGATGGCGGCATTCATGAGAATCCAGAAAGTCTAAACCTTGTCTGTGGTATTCCGAGTAGGATTCTGGGATTGAATGACTGTGACGAGCTTCAAACTTGCGATTGTTGGGCGTGATGACAAACGCAAAAGAATCAAGGGATTCTACTCCAACATGATCGAGAATCGACAGATGATTAGTCGTGCCGTGACAAAGCATTTGGACCTTTTTCACTGAGAGGATTGGATGTAGCCATTGACAACGGTGATGCCCTACATACAGCTTGCCATGGAAAGGAGTAAGAAGGATTGGATGAAGGCAGTAGGAAAGTAGAGATTCAGAAGGAGCACAACATCTTCATACGCCTATCTGAAATTTCCATCGATGATCTACATAAGTGTTTCTATCTTTATTTTCTGTTTATTTATTATTATTATTCGAAAACTTCATAACCATTTATTATCCGCCTAACTGAGATTTACAAGATGACCATAGCTTGCTTCATACCAACAATCTCCGTGGGATCGACCCTTACTCACGTAAGGTTTATTACTTGGACGACCCAGTGCACTTGCTGGTTAGTTGTGCGAGGCTATGAAGAAAGTGCTAAGTTATAAACGCGCATACCAAGTTGAAGTCATTATTAGAGATCACAATTTCGCCCACCAAGTTTTTGGCGCCGTTGCCGGGGATTGTTTGAGTTTGGACAACTGACGGTTCATGTTGTTGCTCAGATTAGGTAATTTTCTTTTTGTTCTATTTTCGAAAAAAATTTTCAAAAATCTTTCAAAAATTTATCATCTGTTTTCGAAAATTTTCAGAGTTTTAAGAATGAATTCTAGAGTTTCATGTAACATGTTAAAGCCAGGCTGGCTGTAACGCCATATCCAAATTCTTTTGGACTGAGTCTTCAACTAATCACCACAATGCATGTAATGCCATCCTAAAGCTGGCTGGCTATTAAGCCATGTCCAACCCTTGGATTGGAGCTTTAGGCTAACATTGAAAGATTCCTGGAATTCTTCTAAAAAATTTTGAATTTCTTATTTTCTTTTTCCTATATATTTTTCAAAAATAAAAAAATACAAAAAATTCATAAAATCATAAAAACCAAAAATATTTTGTGATTCTTGTTTAAGTCTTGTGTCATGTTTTAAGTTTGGTGTCAACTGCATATTCATCTTGTTCTTGCATTTTTCGAAAATTCATGCATTCATAGTGTTCTTCATGATCTTCAAGTTGTTCTTGGTAAGTCTTCTTGTTTGATCTTTAAATTTTCTTGTTTTGTGTTGTATGATATTTTTCATGTGCATTTTTGCATTCATAGTGTCTAAGCATTAAAGATTTCTAAGTTTGGTATCCTGCATGTTGTCTTTGCATAAAAATTTTTTCAAAAATATGTTCTTGATGTTCATCATGATCTTCAAAGTATTCTTGGTGTTCATCTTGACATTCATAGTGTTCTTACATGCATCATGTGTTTTGATCCAAAATTTTCATGTTTTGGGTCAAAATTGTGTTTTTCTCTCTCCTCATTAAAAATTCAAAAATAAAAAAATTTATATCTTTTATTTTTTTTCTCTCAAAAATTTCGAAAATTTGAGTTGACTTAATCAAAAATTTTTAAAATTAGTTAGTTCTTATAAGTCAAGTCAAATTTTCAATTTTAAAAATCTTATCTTTTCAAAATCTTTTTCAAAAATCAAATCTCTTTTACTTTTATCTTATGATTTTCGAAAATTTAAAACTATTTTTTAAATTCTTTTTCTTATTTTATTTCAAATTTTCGAAACTTAACTAATAAGTAATGTGATTGATTCAAAAATTTGAAGTTTGTTACTTTATTGTTAAGAAAGGTTCAATCTTTAAATTCTAGAATCATATCTTTTAGTTTCTTGTTAGTCAA
This sequence comes from Arachis duranensis, assembly GCF_000817695.3. NCBI lineage: Eukaryota > Viridiplantae > Streptophyta > Magnoliopsida > Fabales > Fabaceae > Arachis > Arachis duranensis. The sequence continues at coordinate 73,888,175 of NC_029778.3, read as the reverse complement.
GTAATTAATTTTAATTTTAAAAATTAAATCTTTTTCAACCATATCTTTTTAATCATATCTTTTTATCATATCATTTTAAATTTTATCTTTTACAAAAATTTGATTTCAAAATATCTTCTTATCTTCTTATCTTTTTAAAATTAATTTTCAAATCTTTTTCAACTAATTAATTGACTTTTTATTTGTTTCTTATCTTTTTCAAAACCACCTAACTAATTTTTCCTATCAATTTTTCAAAAATATCTCATCCTCTTTTTCAAATTTCTTTTAATTAATTAATTGTTTTAAATTTTAATTTTAATTTTATTCTCCTTTAATTTTCGAAAATCACTAACTACTTTTTCAAAATTTATTTTTGAAAATTTTTCCCTCTCTCATCTTATTCTATTTATTGATTCATTCACTAACACTTTCCTTCATCTCAAATCTCTGCTCCTATCCGCACCCTTGTGTTTGGATTATTCATTTTTCTTCACTCTTATTCCCTTTCTTCTTCTACTAACATAAAGGAATCTCTATACTGTGACATAGAGGATTCCTCTTCCTTTTCTGTTCTCTTCTTTCTCGTATGAGCAGGAACAAGGAAAAAGGCATTCTTGTTGAAACTGACCCTGAACCTGAAAGGACTCTGAAGAGAAAAGTAAGAGAGGCTAAATTACAACAGTCCAGAGACAACCTTACTGAAACTTTCGAACAAGAAAAGGATATGGCAGCCGAACCCAACAATAATAATGCAAGGAGGATGCTTGGTGATTATACTACACCTACGTCCAAGTTTAATGGAAGAAGCATCTCAATTCCTGCCATTGGAGCAAACAATTTTGAGCTGAAACCTAAACTAGTTGCTCTAATGCAACAAAACTGCAAGTTTCATGGACTTCCATCAGAAGATCCCTACCAGTTTTTAACTGAGTTCTTGCAAATTTGTGAGACTGTTAAGACCAATGGAGTAGAACCTGAAGTCTACAGGCTCATGCTTTTCCCTTTTGCTGTAAGAGACAGAGCTAGAACATGGTTGGACTCACAACCTAAGGATAGCCTGGACTCTTGGGATAAGCTGGTCACGGCCTTCTTAGTTAAATTCTTTCCTCCTCAAAAGCTGAGCAAGCTTAGAGTGGATGTTCAGACCTTCAAGCAAAAAGATGGTGAATCCCTCTATGAAGCTTGGGAAAGATACAAGCAGATAACCAAAAAGTGTCTTTCTGACATGTTTTCAAAATGGACCATGATAGATATATTCTATTATGGTCTGTCTGAGTTCTCTAAGATGTCACTAGATCATTCTGCAGGTGGATCCATTCACCTAAAGAAAACGCCTGCAGAAGCTCAGGAACTTATTGAAATGGTTGCAAATAACCAATTAATGTACACTTCTGAGAGGAATTCCGTGAATAATGGGATGCCTCAGAGGAAGGGAGTTCTTGAAATTGATGCTCTGAACGCCATATTGGCTCAGAACAAAATATTGACTCAGCAAGTCAACATGATTTCTCAAAGTCTGAATGGATGGAAAAATGCATCCAACAGTACTAAAGAGGCATCTTCTGAAGAAGAAGCTTATGATCCTGAAAATCCTGCAATGGCAGAGGTAAATTACATGGGTGAGCCTTATGGAAACACCTATAATTCTTCATGGAGAAATCATCCAAATTTCTCATGGAAGGATCAACAAAAGCCTCAACAAGGCTTTAATAATGGTGGAAGAAACAGGTTTAGTAATAGCAAGCCTTTTCCATCATCTTCTCAGCAACAGACAGAGAATTCTGAGCAGAGCACCTCTAACTTAGCAAATATAGTCTCTGATCTGTCTAAGGCCACTTTAAGCTTCATGAGTGAAACAAGATCCTCCCTTAAAAATTTGGAGGCACAAGTGGGTCAGCTGAGTAAGAAAGTCACTGAAACTCCTCCTAGTACTCTCCCAAGCAATATAGAAGAGAATCCAAAGAGAGAGTGCAAGGCCATTGATATAGTCAATATGGCCGAATGCAAAGAGGAAGGGGAGAATGTGAATCCCAATGAGGAAGACCTCATGGGACGTCTCCCAACCAAAAAGGAGTTCCCTATTGAGGACCCAAAAGAATCTGAGGCTCATATAGAGACCATAGAGATTCCATTAAACCTCCTTCTGCCATTCATGAGCTCTAAAAACTATTATTCCCCTGAAGAGGATGAAGATGTAACTAGAGAGCAAGTTGCTTAATATCTAGGAGCTATCATGAAGCTGAATTCCAAGTTGTTTGGTAATGAGACTTGGGAAGGTGAACCTCCCTTGCTCATTGGTGAACTAGATATATGGGTTCAGCAAACTTTACCTCAAAAGAAACAAGATCCTGGCAAATTCTTAATACCCTATACCATAGGCACCATGACCTTTGAAAAGGCTCTGTGTGACCTGGGGTCAAGCATAAATCTTATGCCACTCTCTGTAATGGAGAAGCTGGGGATCATTGAGGTACAGCCTGCCATATTTTCATTGCAAATGGCAGACAAGTCAGTAAGACAAGCTTATGGATTGGTAGATGACGTGTTGGTAAAGGTTGAAGGCCTTTACATCCCTACTGATTTCATAATCTTAGACACTAGGAAGGAGGAGGATGAATGCATCATCCTTGGAAGACCCTTCCTAGCCACAGCAGGAGCTGTGATAGATGTTAACAGAGGAGAATTAGTCCTTCAATTGAATTGGGACTACCTTGTGTTTAAGACCTAAGGGTGTTCTTCTGTAAACATGGAGAGGAAGCATGAAAAGCTTCTCTCAATACAGAGTCAAACAAAGCCCCCACCATCAAACTCTAAGTTTGGTGTTGGGAGGCCACAACCAAACACTAAGTTTGGTGTTGAATCCCCACATCCAAACTCTAAGTTTGGTGTTTGGAGTCTACAACATTGACCTGATCACCTGTGTGGCTCCATGAGAGCCCACTGTCAAGCTATTAACATTAAAGAAGTGCTTATTGGGAGGCAACCCAATTTTTATTTATCTAATTTTATTTTTCTTTTTTGTTCTTTTATGTTTTATTAGGTTCATGATCATGTGGAGTCACGAAAAAAATACTAAAATTAAAAATAGAATAAAAAATAGCAGAAGAAAAATCACACCCTAGAGGAAGGACTTACTGGCGTTTAAACACCAGTAAGGAGCATCTGGCTGGCGTTCAATGCCAGAACAGAGCATGGATCTGGCGTTGAATGTCAGAAACATGCAGCAATCTGGCGTTTAAACGCCAGGATTGCACACTGAGGAAAGCTAGCGTTCAACGCCAGAAACATGCTGCAGATGAACGTTGAACGCCCAGAACATGCATAAAGCTGGTGTTTAACGCCAGAAACAAGAATCAATCTGGCGTTAAACACCAGGATTACACTCAGATGGTGTTTTACACGCCTAATTGGTGCAGGGATGTTAAATCCTTGATACCTCAGGATCTGTGGACGCCACAGGATCCCCACTTACCTCAACTCACCTTCTCCCTTCTTCACCAATCACCTCAATCTCTCTTCCCCATCACCTCTTCACCTCTCACATCCATCCATCTCTTCCGCACCCAATCCCACCCATATGGCCGAAACATACACATCTCTCCCTCTCTTCTATATCTTCTTCTCCTTCCTTTCTTTCTTCTAAGGGCGAGCAACATTCTAAGTTTGGTGTGGTAAAAGCATAGCTTTTTTGTTTTTCCATAACCATTGATGGCACCTAAAGCCAGAGAAACTTCAAAAGTAGAAGAAGAAAAAAGGGAAGACAATTGCTTCCACCTCTGAGTCATGAGAGATGGAGAAATTCATCTCAAAGGGTCCATAGCTCAGTAATAGAGCATTTGACTGCACATCAAGAGAGCATGAGAAATTCTCTCATCAAGAAATCCCTGAGATACCTCAGGGGATACATTTTCCTCCACACAATTATTGGGAGCAACTAAGAATAGGAGCACCAAAATCACTAGGGATCATGCAACAAAGGCAAGGAAGAGACATAGAGGAGCTCAAAGCACCATTGGTCCTTCAAGAAGGCGCCACCATCACTGAGGTGGACTCATTCCTTGTTCTTATTTTTTTCTGCTTTTTTGATTTTATGCTATATGTTTATTTATGTTTGTGTCTTTATTACATGATCATTAGTATTTAGTAACTATGTCTTAAGGGTATGAATAATTCCATAAGTCCTTCATCTCTCTTAAATGAAAAATGTTTTAATAAAAAAAGAACAAGAAGTACATGAGTTTTGAATTTATCCTTGAATTTAGTTTAATTATATTGATGTGGTGACAATACTTTTTGTTTTCTGAATGAATGCTTGAACAGTGCATATTTTTGATCTTGTTGTTTATGAATGTTAAAATTGTTGACTCTTGAAAGAATAATGAACAAAGAGAAATGCTATTGATAATCTGAAAAATCATGAAATTGATTCTTGAAGCAAGAAAAAGCAGTGAAAAAGCAAAAGCTTGCGAAAAAAATGGCGAAAAAATTAGAAAGAAAAAGAAAAAGCAAGCAAAAAAAGCCAATAGCCCTTAAAACCAAAAGGCAAGGGTAAAAATGATCCAAGGCTTTGAGCATCAATGGATAGGAGGGCCCAAGGAAATAAAATCCAGGCCTAAGCGGCTAAATCAAGATGTCCCTAACCATGTGCTTGTGGCATGCAGGTCCAAGTAAAAAGCTTGAGACTGAGTGGTTAAAGTCATGATCCAAAGCAAAAAGAGTGTGCTTAAGAGCTCTGGACACCTCTAACTGGGGACTTTAGCAAAGTTGAGACACAATCTGAAAAGGTTCACTCTTTGGGATTTATAGTATATTCTCTTCTTTTTATCCTAATTGATTTTCATTTGCTTGGGGACAAGCAACAATTTAAGTTTGGTGTTGTGATGAGCGGATAATTTATACGCTTTTTGGCATTGTTTTTAGATAGTTTTTAGTATAATCTAGCTATTTTTAGGGATGTTTTCATTAGTTTTTATGCTAAATTCACATTTCTGGACTTTACTATGAGTTTGTGTGTTTTTCTGTGATTTCAGGTATTTTCTGGTTGAAATTGAGGGACCTGAGCAAAACTCTGATAAGAAGGCTGACAATGGACTGCTGATGCTATTGGATTCTGACCTTCCTACACTCGAAATAAATTTTCTGGAGTTACAGAACTCCAAATGGAGCTCTCTCAACGGCGTTGGAAAGTAGACATCTAGAGCTTTCCATCAATATATAATAGTCCATACTTTATTTGAGATTAGATGACGTAAACTGGCGCTCAACGCCAGTTCCATGTTGCATTCCGGAGTCAAACGCTAGAAACACGTCACGAACCAGAGTTGAACGCCAAAAACACATTACAACTTGGCGTTCAACTCCAAAAGAAGCCTCTGCACGTGTAAAGCTTAAGCTCAGCCTAATCACACACCAAGTGGGCCCCGGAAGTGGATTTCTGCATCAATTACTTACTTCTGTAAACCCTAGTAGCTAGTCTAGTATAAGTAGAACATTTTATTATTTTATTCAGCGTCTTTTGACCACGTTACGTCTTTGGTCTCGGTTTTATTCCATTATTCATCTTAGGAGACTATTGATCTTTCATGGAGGCTGGCCATTCGGCCATGCCTGGACCACCATCACTTATGTATTTTCAACGGTGGAGTTTCTACACACCATAGATTAAGGGTGTGGAGCTCTGCTGTACCTCGAGTTTTAATGCAATTACTTCTATTTTCTATTCAATTCAATTTATTACTGTTCTAAGATACCATTCGTACTTCAACCTGATGGATGTGATGATCCGTGACACTCATCATCATCCATCTTTATGAACGCGTGCCTGACAACCACCTCCGTTCTACAAGCGAGAGCTAGAGTGTGTATCTCTTGGATTCCTGATGCACGACGCATGGTTGCCCTCGCCTGACAACCGAGCCTTCCATTCCGTGAGATCAGAGTCTTCGTGGTATAAGTTAGAATTGATGGCGGCATTCATGAGAATCCGGAAAGTCTAAACCTTGTCTGTGGTATTCCGAGTAGGATTCCGGGATTGAATGACTGTGACAAGCTTCAAACTTGCGATTGTTGGGCGTGATAACAAACGCAAAAGAATCAAGGAATTCTACTCCAACATGATCGAGAATCGACAGATGATTAGCCGTGCCGTGACAGAGCATTTGGACCTTTTTCACTGAGAGGATGGATGTAGCCATTGACAACGGTGATGCCCTACATACAGCTTGCCATGGAAAGGAGTAAGAAGGATTGGATGAAGGCAGTAGGAAAGCAGAGATTCAGAAGGAGCACAACATCTTCATACGCCTATCTGAAATTCCCATCGATGATCTACATAAGTGTTTCTATCTTTATTTTTTGTTTATTTATTATTATTATTCGAAAACTCCATAACCATTTATTATCCGCCTAACTGAGATTTACAAGATGACCATAGCTTGCTTCATACCAACAATCTCCGTGGGATCGACCCTTACTCACGTAAGGTTTATTACTTGGACGACCTAGTGCACTTGCTGGTTAGTTGTGCGAGGCTGTGAAGAAAGTGCTAACTTATAAACACGCATACCAAGTTGAAGTCATTATTAGAGATCACAATTTCGCCCACCAACACCCCTGTGAGTTTTTGAACCTGTGCGCACGCACACACAGGGGAAGGCTTACTGTTGAGAGCGCTAGCACGACCTGTGCGCACACACAACCAACGAAGTTTTGCAACCTGTGCACACACACACGTTGGAAGGTGCACTTTGTTGAGGGAGTTTGAACGCATTGTGCGGATGAATAGAGTTGAAAATTTACTACCTGTGCGTATGCACACCTCTATGCGTACGCACACATTTGAAAACTTTCCTAGGCATGTGCACACACACCTTTTTGTGTACGCACATGCCCTGTTTCTCAACTAAAATCTTGTTTTTAACTGCTTCACCTTCCCAACAAGCTTGTAAACTTCTGTGACACTTATTTAAGACTCTTTGGATTTTTTTGGATGTTAAACATAGAGAAAGTCTTGGGTGGAATTATTTGTGTATTACCTTGAAAAGTTAGAGAATAGAGGTTTAGGTTTCTGGTGTATTGAGGATGAGTTTGGTTGAGCGAGAAGGAAGAGTAGTGAACTTGGTGATTACTGAGAATGAATTGAGAAACTGATGATGGTTATTATGAATTTGATGGATATTGAAGGAAAGTATACCAGGCACTATATCTTTGGAATGTTGAGAATTGATAATTGAAAGTGATTAGAGATGAGAAATGGTGATGACTGGTGATGACTTGAGGTCAATGGACTTGTTGGATGTGGATAGTGTGCCAGGCATTATTTCCTTGGAATGATTTATGATGAAATAGATGTTGTTGTTTTCCTTCTCTGCTGCAAGAGTGTGCCAAGAACTATATCCTCGGAATGAGCATGCAAGTGTGCCAGGCACTATATCCTCGGAACGATAGTGTGCCAGGCACTATATCCTCGGAACAAAAGCGTGCCATGCGCTATATCCTTGGACGTGGCAGAAAGGTGACATCCGAAAGGATGTGTCGGGTTGGCATTCATAGACCGACAAGTGATATCACGAGCCAATAGGACAGGCATTCATCATGTGCATCTACTATGTGTTTTGTTTGCTTTGCCTAATTGCATCTCTTGCCTAAATGAATAATATGCTTATTTGCTAGTTGTTTTACTTGCTTGTATTATTTGTGATTATCTGGTGCTGAGGAGGTAGGTAGGCGGTGGCGATGGGATCGCACAGAGGTTAGGTTGGCGAAGGCTGTGGGATACAGCTGTGTGATTAGTATTAGTTAGAATTCCGCTAAGTTTAGATAACCCAGTTTATGATTTAAGTTCTTTATTTATTTTATTCTATGCTTGAATATCCGTATTTGGTGTGAAGTTCTAGGATTGCCTTTGGCGTCCCGGAACCTTACATGTTACATATTGGGCACTGTTACCAGACTGAGAACCTACGGTTCTCATTCCATACTTTTTTGTTGTTTTTCAGATACAAGTTGTAATTCACCTCGGTGAAATTGCGGACATGGTGACAGAGCGGAGTATGGTTCCTTCCTTGTTTACTTCTGTTTTATTTTGTTGTAGTACTTTCTCTCACCTTTCTATTTTAGACTTTATGGCCTTAGAGGCTTGACTTGAGAGATATGTTGTATAAACTATTTTAAACTCAAGCCTTAGAATTGTCGTGACACTTTGTTATCCTTCGCTTTACGGTGCAAGGTAAGGCTTTGGGTAATGGGGTGTTACACTTATCCTCCTTCATTTTGCATACCTGCCACTATCATTTACTTCATTGTGCTATTTGGAGATTATCTTTTTTTGTCCTTTTTGTGGATTTTACTTTGCAACTGCCATCGCCACTGCCTGCTTCTTGCAACCTTCTGCATTCATCTTTGCTAGTAAATGACCATTTATTTGCATGATTTTGCTTTACTTTCTCCCATTATCATGTTGGTTGTCTTGTTGTTTTTGCCTTTTGGGTCAAAGCTGGTTTTTGTTAGATAGCTTTTCGGGGGTGCCGTAGGCGTCTTTTTCATAGTTTAGGTTGGAAGGGTTTAGTGTAGAATAACTTAGCTATGACCTAGGACCTGCCTCTGACATCACAATTTAACCCAAGCAGTGCCCCCACTGTAAGTATGCCGATGCGACCTCCCGTGAGTCGTTAAGTGTGGTGTACAACCGACGTGACGAGCACCTCCTCTAGGGTGACTGCGGAGGACCTACAAGAGTTTCGTGACTCGTGAGCAGCATCCGTACGCGGTCTTGAGAAGCCAACTACAAGCTTCTCTCTTTGGGCCCCCCGAGATTGCATCTGTCATATCAACCTCGAAGAGCTCTGGGTCCTCGACTGGATTGGGTGTATAAGCCCATGTTTTCCATCTTGGGCGGTATTCGGCTCCCCTTTTCTCTTTTTGTCAAAGCACTCCTAAACATGTGTGATGTTGCCCCCTCGCAACTTTACCCAAATAATTGGGCTGTCATCCGATGTTTCGAGATGGTCTGCGAATACTTAGAACTCCTTGCTACCGTCGAGGTTTTCCTTTTCTCCTTCTTCCTACTCATGAATCCTTTTCAGAATGGTAAGCACAAAAAAGGACACATCTCTTTTCGGGCTGTGCAAAACTAGAGGATCTTCAGCCTCTTCGAAGATTCCTTTTATGGTTTTAAAGAAACTTTTTTCAAGGTGAGGCCAGCCCAAGTTTCTCACCCTTTTTCGCTTATCCTTGAAGGGGAGAGGCGCATCCTGAACTATTGGAGCTTTGTGCCAGCTCCAACTACTTAATAAAGATGACATATGATGGTTTAGGTTGGCAAAACTAGTAGATCGTCGATGTCTTGTTGGCCGCGTTCTGGTCTAACCCCATTAACCCTCATCTTTTGATGGGTGATTGGGAGTCTGGCGGGGACTGCGTAGGTAAGTGTAATGGTTTCAATTCATTTGCTATTCTTCCGCCATCCTGACTTGCTGACTTATACTTTTCTTAGTCGTTTAATGACTCATTTCTTTCCCAATGGGGAAGACAACACCTCCGACTCCCCTAATCCTCAACCCGAGATCCTCCAACCTGATGAATTGTAAGTTCAATCTCAGCCTCAAGCTTGGCATAGCGCTACTGGTGAGGTTAATCAGGGCGTGGTTATTGTGATTAAGCACTCTTCGGTGCTCGGTTTGAAGAGGACAAAGTACACATGATCCCCATTCTAAAGAAGACAAAGTCTGATTCTAGTATGGGAAAAGCTCTTTCTGTAATGGAGAAGCACTTTGACGCCACGACTTCATTAATTCCCAACTGCTTTTGGGTACTGAAAACTTCTTCTGGGAAGAAGACCGGCAGCCCAAGCTAAGTGGACGTACCGGATCCTCCTCTGAGATGCTGCTTTTACGAGGAAAGTAAAGTCGTCCTTGGCCCAATGTCAGGTTTTGGATGGTAAGTACAGGGTGGTCCAACATGAGGTGTCTAAGTTAAAGGCTGAGGGAGAAGCCACGGAAACTAAGCTGAGCGAAGTCGAGAAAAATTGAAGGAGGCTGGCAAAGAGATCCAACGCCTTGTTGATTGGGATCACTCTCTTTTGAAGCAACTCAATGATGCTCAGGGTCGGATTGTCACGATAAAGAGCAGGGTAATGAAGCTTGTGAAGGAGTTAGCTGAGGCTGTAAAATTGGCATACTCTACTCTGCTGAAGCCACCAATATGAAAAAATAGAATAAGGAGATCATAAAGGACACCTGCAATGTAATTGTTGCTATCGATGAGGCGATCAAAGCCCAAGTTTCACTAGTAGCTCCCAACTTCGACACTTCCACTATTGGTTCCTTCAAAATGGTCCAGGATAGCAAGGTTGCAGATATGTCAAGGAAATAGTTACTTTCGCTTTTGTAATTTGAACTCTAAGTGCTTTTTGTATTGCCAGGCCGATTAGTTGCCCTCTTTCCTAGTGTTTTGTAAATTTTAAACTTTCGAAATTGTGGACTTGGTTTGTAGGTTTAAGTTGTTCTGGCCATTTAATCGCGTTATTATTATGCTAATCTATTCGTTTAGTCATATTTTGATGGATATCCGCTCATTCCCATGAGAGTTTTCCGGGTTGATCAGTCCTGGGAAGCCATAGTTTTAACTTGAGAATTATTTTTCGAAAGAGAAAATGTTTTTTTCTTTTTTAATTGGGCTTCATCAAAGCCGCTAGCCATCGTTCCGGGCTGACGGTGAAAGAAACGAGTATTTTATAAACTACACTTCAAAAATAAATTATACTCGAAAGGGATAAATTATACTCAAAAGGGAATTAATGAATGGCCTTGTTAAAACCCCTTGCCGCCATTCCGGGTTGACAGGAAGGGAAAAGAGTACCGCTTCATTCTATATTTCGATAATACAAGAAAGTGCTTAGGAGACTAAAACAAATCACGAGCAAATCAAAATCACAAGCAAACAAAAGCAATGAAAAAGGACAAGGTACCACTGAATTTGTGCTTAGGAGACTGTCAGGGCGTTTGAGGCCCTGCTCCTCAAGAGTAGAATCTCCTAAGATTTGTCGCATTCTAATTCCTCGGTACCTCCTTCCCGTCTAGTCGCTTTAGCTTTTATGTGCCTTTGCCCTGTACCTCTTTCACCCTATAAGGTCCTTCCCAGTTGGGGGACAGCTTCCCTTCCTCCGGAGTTGGTGGACCGATGTCATTCTGTCATAGGACTAGGTCTTCTTCCTCGAATATTCTATTTTGTACCTTGCGATTATAACGCAGTGCCAGCCTCTGCTTCAATGCTGCTTCTGACAAGTGATCCATTGCCTTGGTTTCATCTAACAAGTATTTTTTGCTCATCTCGTCGCCTCCTCCTAATAACAATCTTAGGCTGGCTTCCCCTATATCGACGGGAATGATAGCATCTACTCCGTAGGTAAGCTGGAAGGGCATTTCTCCGGTAGCGGATTGTGGCATTGTCCTGTAAGACCATAGGACCGAGGCCAGCTCTCCTGCCCATAAGCCTTCTTTATGCTCCAAACACTTTTTCAACCCTTTCAGGATGATCTTGTTCGCCGCCTGATGAGCGGATATTTTATACGCTTTTTGACATCATTTTCATATAGTTTTTAGTAGTTTTTATTTAGTTTTTATTAAGTTTTTATAGGTTTTAGTGTTAAAATCATATTTTTGGATTCTACTATGATTTTTTGTATTTTTGGAAAATTTTAGGTATTTTCTGGCTGAAATTGAGGAGTCGGAGTAGAAGTCTGATTCAGAGACAGAGAAAGCACTGCAGATGCTGTCCGGATCTAACCTCCTTGCATTCGGAAGAGATTTTTTGGAGCTACAGAAGCCCAAATGGATCGCTCTTAACAGCTTTGGAAAGCTGACTTCCAGAGCTTTCCAGCAATATATAATAGTCTATACTTTGCTTTTACTCAGAAGGCCCAAAACTGGCATCCAACACTAGCTACCTGCCCCCTTCTAGGCGTCCAGCGCCCAAAGAGCAGAGACCAATGTACAAACGCCCAAAGAGGATCCCTCAGCTGATGTTCCACACCTAAGGAACCTCAATGCACGTGGATCTCATCAAAACTCAACCCAAACACTCACCAAGTGTGTTCAAGAAGTGGATTTTAGCACTAAATAGAATATTTTACCCTTACTAATCATTTGTTTAGTATTTAAAATGTATTTTACAGACCTCTTATAGGGAGGGATGCACACTATTCAACTTATTTTCATTTTACTTTGTGTTTTTACTTTTAGTATGAGTTTCTAAACCTCCTAGGTTGAGGGGAGGAGCCCTGCTGAGTCCTATATATTAATAAAAGTACTACTGTTTCTCTTCGATCCGTGTTTGATTGATTCTAAGATGTATATTCGTACTTCATCGTGGTGAATATGATGATCTAACCAATTAGCTATGTTCATCACATTAAGACGAATGTGACTGACAAACACCTGCGTCTACTTGGGTAAGAATGCATCTTTCACCGGACAAGGACGACCAACAGCTTGAATATACACCTCTCAAACGGCTAATCCACGACTTCGTTGGGGACTTCTCGATATATCAGTTTAGCCAATTTCCGGGGAGATTAGGGTCTATGTGATAGAGGATAGAACCCAAAGATGTAGCATTCTCTGATCTGGAAGATTCGACCTTGTCTGTGGCGTTTTGAGTAGGATCATAAAGGAGAATGGACTGTATGCGATTCACCCTCAAGTAAAGATGGATCCACACTAAATCTAGGGTTTAGATCCGGAGGAGTATTGACAGCTGCTCAAACTAGTGTTAATCACATACAGCCTTCTATTAAAGAAATCACTCACAAGCAAAGAGAGCAGTAGTATCAGAGTTAATTCAGAAAGGAAAAGCAACTCCAACTCTCAAATCTATTCCTATCATTTAATCCAATTGGTTTTACCCCTTTTGCACATTACTCTTACAACACTTTATATGACATATAATCATTCAAAGTTTATCCAACAACCTTCTGATTCTGTCTGACTAAGACCTGCAAGATAACCATAGCTTGCTTCAAACCACAATCCTCGTGGGATCGACCCTGACTCGCTCAGGTATTACTTGGACGACCCAATGCACTTGCTGGTACTGCCTGTATGAAAGTGTGGGGTTTGCGTACACGCACCACCGCCTCTACTTGCCCGTTACTCTGGAGTGTTCTATAGAGGAGAGCCTTTGCTTGATACCAAGCCCAACCAGGAACTCTCCAAACTTATTATCGGAGAACTTCGTCCCGTTGTCTGATATCACGATCTCAGAAATTTCAAACATGGCGATCACCTGCCTCGACGAGAATTTACGGCAATTTGCTGATGATATACTTGGTAGTGCTTCAGCTTCAAACCACTTAGTATAGTATTCAATGACCACAATTAGGTACTTGATTCGTCCTGGGGCCATCAGAAATGGGCCTAGCAAGTCGATTCCCCATTGGGAGAAAGGTCAGAAGACCATAAATGAGCTTAGTTCCTCAGCTGGTGCTTTATGAAAGTTTGCATTCTCTTGGCACCTAAGGCATTTCTTCACATACCGATGGTTCTTTTGTCAACCCTGGATTAGGGATTGGTTTCTTGCCTCGGGTTTGGTGCTAGCCAATTTTGACAACAAGTCAGCTCTAGTGTTCCTCTCCCTTGGGACATACTGAACAACTACCTCTTCGAAACCCCTACACAACTGTTTAGTTTTCTCTAGGTATTTTTGTAGTAGCGGGGTCCCGATCTTGGTACGTTCACTTGGGCCGTTACCAGTTAGGAGTCACTGTTGATTTCGAATCTTGTTACTCTGACTTCTTTCGCTAGTATTAAGCCCCCGATCATGGCTTCATATTCTGCTTAGTTATTCGAGACTGGAAACACAAATTTGATATACTGATCGTAAGTCATTCCCTCTGAGTTCTTTAATATTATCTCGGCTCCCCCAAATACTTGGTTGGATGCTCCATCAACATGGAGCTTCCACTGTGTGTTCCGGACCTCTGGTGGATCACCAACTATTTTCACCAAGAAGTCGACCATTGCTTGGGCTTTGATGGCATGACGAAGTTCATATTGGATGTCATACTGGGATAACTCTATCACCCAAGCCATCATCTGCCCCACCAGGTCGGGTTTCTGCAATATCTACTTGATCGCTTGGTCGGTTCTCAACCGTGATCGGGTGCCTCTGGAAATATTGCCTTAGCCTCCGGGAAGAAACCAACACAGAGAAAGCCACCATTTTCTAGCCTTGTGTACTTCAACTTCACCCCATGGAGCACCTTACTTATGAAGTACACGGGCTGTTGTTGTTTGCCTTTCTCTCGTACTAAAACGGCAGCCAAAGCTTCTTCTGTCACTACGAGGTACAGGTATAAAGGCTCCCCTTTTTCTGCAGTTCACAAATGTGAATTTATCCTCCGTCTCTCCTACCTAGAATTTCTCCAAGTCACCCTGGAGTTCGGCCTTGGGTACTTGTCGATTCTTACATCTAAGTCATCCAAGAATACATCGGTTGGTTCCTTGGACCATCTCCGGAGGGACAAACTGGAATTATTGCAAGCGATGACCATTTTCAGAAACCACCAGATCTTTCCTACCGACCGTCGTCCACCATGAACTTTATTATTAGGAATTTCATGTAAATGACCACTAGCAGGTCGTTGATAGTTTTCCTCCCAAGGTTGATGTTGTACGCCGTGGAATCCTTCAAGACTACGAACTCATCCATTGCAAACATCCTACTTCCACCAAAACCAACGTAGATTGGCAGGACGACGGATCCATCCGACTTGATGTAGTTATCGCCTACCCCACAACTCCGTGGCGGTGGTCTTTGAGATCGCCTTCCTTTAACCCAGGGCGTTGAACATATTTCGGAACATGATGTTCGAGTCTATCCCTGTGTCGACCAAGATTCGGTTGACCAAACCTGTCCTGATTCTCAACATAACCACCATCGGTTGGTCTTTGGAAAGGTTTCTTGCACCACTGTCTGTGAGGCCAAATGATATTTCAGGGAGCTCTTTGGGGGAAAGTTTCTCCCTGGTTACCACGCAAGAATTTTGCCATTTTTCTTTGTTGCGAACTTCGACTTTTTTGGGGCGTTCCTACCGACCACCACATTCACTACTATTGTTGTGGTTGTGTCTGGGTTATCCGGAGGTCCTATTTCGGTTTGAAGGCTCGACCACGGTCCTCTTCGGAGCGCTCCCTTTGTTTTCTTCTTGGTTCCCAGATGAACAGTGAAAATTCACTCAATTTTCCTTCTCGGATAGCTTGTTCTAGTGCATCCTTTAGGTTGAAACAATCTTCTGTCTTGTGTCAAAAACTCTTGTGGTAGTCACGATAGAGGTTTTTGTTTCCTCCGGTCCGGTCTTTTAATTGCCTTAGTTTGGGCAAAATGCCTCTATCTGCAATTTGATGGAAAACTTCCACTATCGGGGCGGTCAAAGGGGTATAATTTGTGAATTTCCTTACTTGAGAAAAAGGTTTAAATGGCCTTCCCGACGCCGTCTCTCTTGGATCATCCCTCGGTTTCTCTGTGTTGTCGTTTATGTACTCTCTTGCCACACATTATATCTCTTGCATTGTCTAGACAGGCTTGATGGTTAAATATTTTCAGAAATCTTCGTTCATTAGGCCGTTGGTGGGACAAAAGTTGGCCACGGAGTCCGTGAGGCCGTCAATCTCTAAGCACGCATTGTTGAAACGGTCTAGATACTTTCTCGTGTGCTCGCCAACCCGTTGTGTTATCCCCAAGAAGTTGATTGGCTGCTTTGCCTTGGTGATCCTTATAGTGAATTGAGCTAAAAACTTTTGAGAGACATCTGAGAAAGTTGTTATAGAACCTTGTGGGAGGGAGTTGAACTAACAAATAGTCGGCCCCGCCAGGATTACGAGAAACGTACGGCACCTGACTATGTCTCCCACACCCTCCAGGTTCTTTCTGGCCTCGAATGCTGTTTGTGCTCTTGCAGGTCTTTGGTACCATCATACCTCATGTCCATCAGCTTATCAAAGTTCTTAGGAAATCAGACTCTGAGGATGAAGGAGTGGAAAGGGGTGGCACCGATCACCACGGGATCTTGACATTTTCGTTTCTACTCTTCCCTGTGTTTTCGATTTCTCGACTTGTCTCGGGAGTGTAGGGACTGGGTGTGATCGTCAGTATGGTCGTGCCCATCGTTCTTCTCCTTGCCACACCGTCATTCTACCAATCTCCTTAGAGGGGGATGAGTGCGAGAATGGCTCGGGCGGGGTTTTACGTGCGAGTTTAGCTATTCTGAGGGTTATAGCGGTCTCTCGCCGCCAACTCTCTCTCTCTCTCTCTCTTGAGGTTTTGGACTCTGTGTTTGAGTTCTTGCATGATCCAGGAGTTGTCGCTACGCATACCCCCGAATGGACGCTTTTTCAGAGATCCGAAGTAGTCCTTACCAGAGGGGGTTGGTTGACGTCTCTAAGAAGTTCCTATTCTCAGCCTATTCATAAGACGAACCCCATTGGTGCTCGTTGTTCTCACCTTCTCTTGGCTCGTCCTCTGGGTGAAGGAAAGCCTCCATCCTCAGCTCGCGTCAGGTCCTCCATCCTAGGGAGAGGATAGGTCCCTCTCCTTTATCTTAGTTTATTCGATAGGCCCTCTTTCGCCAGGACTTATCCCTTTAGAAACTTCTACCAGCTGTCAAGATCTCTTTAAAAGATCGGAATTTGTGCAAGATGTCATGTCATACGGACGAGGAACGGGTCCGTTTGGTAGATTCCCATCTCTTAATTTTATTGCAAAATTGAGTGTGTGTGTGATGTACTCTTTTTAATTTTATTGCAAAATTGAGTGTGTGTGTGTGTGTGTGATGTACCCTTTTTAATTCTATTGCAAAATTGATTTATGATTTGAGGGACTACTTACCCATATAGTCATAGTTATTAAAATTAAATCGGACTGATCGATTCAGCCAAATTTCAGATGAACCAAATTTTTAACCGATTCGAACTAACGTTTAAACCGTACAAACAAACGAACTGGTCAAGCTATAACGTCATTTTGTCAATCAACTTACTATTTATATGCCTAAATACTTGTTTAATTACGGTGAGAATTACATGTTGTTTAGCATGAAAAATCATATATAATTTTTGGTGAAAGCCCAGTCCAGGGGGCCGAAGGTATCCGCTCGGCTCAAGAAACGCCCCCCCTTCTTTGGGGGAATAATTGGGCAGTACATTTATTTAATTCAGGTCTTACCCCATCAGATTCGAGAAGAATTTGGTAGAAATCCCTTTGATTTCTAGTGAGATACACAATGTGTATATCTATATATATAAGTTGGGATGCCTATTAGAAGAATATGTTTTTTCCCTAATTCTTATATTTTTTAGACGAATACTGAGTTATCGTTGGAGTCCCTTGTATTATTCTCTATCTGGCACATTAATTGCTGACAACTCCAATATTCTCTTATTTGTTATCTGACATGTGTCAAAGAAAAAAAATATCCATACATCTAAAATCAAAATTCTACGCATAAAAAATCTATATTAATTAGTTATTAACTATTTTTTGTTGTTATTCTAAATTTATCATTCTTATTCTCGAGATAATATAACAATTAATAACAACATATAGTTGATAACTAAAGTATGCTTATTCGAAATATATCAACTTGATAACGTATTTTTTTTAGACAATGAAAATAAGAACAAATTAAAACAAATTAGTACAATCACTGATCAATAAATAGAGACTTCATTAGGAGGATTATTAATAATCGAAAAAACACGAATAAAATCTCTCTTTTTGCCAACTTGTTAACCACCATATTTGTCTTCTAAGCACAGACGACAAAGAAACAACCCATGAACACACTATAGTAGTGTCAAAATTTCAGAAGCTATTTTATTTAACTCGTGAATTTTTGTAAAAGCAGCCCCCTATTTTATTTACCTTTCCATTTCCATCTCTGTCTATGTTTGTGCCAATGTCAAGTCCTTGCATTACTATAAATTGATCACCAATCTCATGTAGGATCTAAGAGAATGGCCTTTGTATATTTCAGTAGTCCAAATCTAAAATAGAGTTAATAATTAATTTGGTTCCTGAGTTTTCACGCGAATCTTAATTTAGTCTCTAAAGTTTTAATTGCCTTTATATAGTCCCTAAACTTTATAAACATGTTTCACATTAGTTCTTGATATAATTTTCAGTACAAAAACGTTATTAAAGTACAGTACAAAAACGTTATTAAAGTACTGATATAGACATTCAAATACTATGCTAAAATTTGTAAAATGATGTAGATTTGATTTTGGCATTTAAATAACTTAAAAATAGAATCGTATCACTTCTTTTGTTAGGTAAAGTTTTAATAAACACTATTTATAATATTATTTTTGAATTATTTAAGTGTCAAAACTAAAATGACATCATTTTACAGTGTCTAGCGTGACATCCGGCTGTCACGACAGTGTTTTATTAACGTATGTACGTTGAAAATTATTTCAAAGACTAACATGAGTCATATTTGCTAAATTTAAAGACTAAATAAAGACAACTAAAATTTTAAGAACTGAATTAAGTCTCGCATACAAG
Organism: Arachis duranensis; assembly: GCF_000817695.3. Taxonomy (NCBI): domain Eukaryota; kingdom Viridiplantae; phylum Streptophyta; class Magnoliopsida; order Fabales; family Fabaceae; genus Arachis; species Arachis duranensis. Next base: position 73,869,632 of record NC_029778.3, on the reverse strand, counting down.
TTTAGAAACCAAATTGAATATTATCCCTCCAAAATATCATTTACACAAAATTGTCTGCGATATAAATAAAAAGAACTTTTTGAACCACAATCTCAAACCTAACTAGTCACAATGGCAAAGAAAAGAAGAGTCATCATACAGGCGAAACAACAGTAAAGGAAGCATTGGTGGATATAGAACTATCCAAAATGAAATCATTAAGAATGTGTTTGAGTTACAGTTTAAAAACAAAAATTTGCATAAAATTGATTTGTAAACTTGATTTTAATGAAAAGTAAATTTGTGTTAAGATGATTTATGTTTGACAATCTTTATATCAAAATAGATTATAATAAAATAAATATTGTTTGGATTACATTACTCAAAATTATTTTTAGATAAAAAAATTATTAAAATAAACATCAACTTAAATAATTTTTTTATATTATTCTATCATTTTAATTTAGATATTTAAATAAATTTTATTAATTAATTTTATAATAAAATTAATATTTACTTACTAAAATAAAAATAACATATAAAATTGACAAAATATACTTTTAATTAAAACTAAAAAAATATAAATTATATATATATATATATAAAAGAATATTTAATCAAATATGTTATATTTTTCTTAAATTTTAAGTATTAACGCTAGAACGTTAATTTAGTATTCTTTTTACATCGTTCTTTTAGTTTAGTAGTCTCAATAATCTTATTCTTAATATTATTTTGGAATCGAACGTTTATGATACCTAACGGTATCAATAAATCATATTATAAAAAGATAATAACAAAAATAATACATAAAAATTACAATTATAAAAGTAGATAATGTCAAATCAACAGTTAACAATAATTAAAAATAATAAATAACTTTGGCAAAAAGGTAAATAAATATTTAGTGTCGATAGCTAAGTGAATCATAGAAATTAAGGTTTTTTTTAGAGAGACTCGAACCCACAGCCTCGGAAAAATTATGCCATTTGAGTTATAACTCGTTTACCAAAGTTAAGAATTATTGCTTCTTTGTAAATGTGGTTTTGATATTTTGAATACAAAAATTACTTCTATGTTTATAAATAAAAGACTTAACCAAACCAAAAATTAAAACTTTTAAGGAGCTTAAACATGCTTTAGGATTATACTTCAAGATTTGGTTTCTTGCTGACTCAGTCAGAATCTTTAGCTAAGTTTATTCTAAAGAGCGAAAAATATCTTGGTGACGAGGAGATTAATTAACTAGTTACGGAGCGAAACAGATGTTGGCTGGCATAAGAAGCAGCTCTAGAACCATGGTGGCCATCATATAGCTCGACGAATAATGCATTCCAGCATACATTTACTTAACTAAAATCTTCCATCTCCTTGTTTGAGTGTATAGCAGCGAAGGAGTACTCACCTCACAGTACAAGAAATAAGGGATTTAGTGTAATACTCAAAATTTTTAAAAATTTGATTAAGAGTCAATTTCAATTTAAGTTATTTGTTAAAGACTTTAATTTTAGATATTATTTTATTAAAGATAATTAAAATAAATTTTGATAATTAATTGTAGGTTAACAAGTAAATAATATTTTTAGAGATAAGTAAATTGTATTATATTTAAGTTTTTAATTAATACCTTAGCTCCAAAATCTCCAATTTTATTACACAACACAAACCCTAATTTGATTTAACCCTAACCTACTCATTAACCCTAGCCGCCACCTCCACCCACAGCCTAAGGCTTTGTTTGTTTCGAATGAAAACCAACGGAAAGAAAATAAAAGGAAGGAAGTGGGAGGGAAAAGATGTATTTTCCCTTGTTTGTTTGGAATGAAATTTTTAATGGAAAACTAAAATAGTTTAGAATTCAGAGTGGGTCCCACTCAAATTTTTTCACTCCCACTATGGACGGAAAACAGAAAGGAAAAGAAAACCCAAAAGCATTATCTCATATTTGCCCTTTCATAAAAAAAAAAACGGAGAACAAAAAATAGAAGAGTTCTTCTGCAAAAATGGCGATTTTGAGCATCACATAGAAGCGTTCAGGTTCTACTTCCACCACAGAATCAAAGCGTATTTCTTCTTCAATCTTGCTGTTACAATCAACATTGCACTACAATTATTCTCAGTCTAAGTTTACACAAACAGGTTAGGGTTTTACGATCTCTGATGTGAAAAAGTTGTAATTTTTTTTCGTTTCATATGTGAAACTACTTCTGCATGTATGAAATCTATGGTAGTTCTTGAAATTTTTTCTTCTTTAATTTGTACTGATAGTATTGCTGTCTCTATCTTTTTAGTTTATTCCTTCTTTTCTGCATTGAGCTACCAGCCTTGTGATTTGAGCGCTATATTTTGTTTTGTTCTGTCATAACTAAGAAATCAGAAGTTGTGATACTAAAAAATCCAAAACTTTTTAAATCTGTTGGTTATAAATAAAATGTTAGGGTTTTATCTATTTCAGATATGGGTATTTAATCTTTTGCATATGCACATTGGGTATTCTGTTGTTGTTAATGTTATGCGTTAAGTTTTGGCTTTTGTACCCGAAAAATAGTATTGCAGGATCCAAATCTAAAATTCATTACGAATGTAGAAAAAAAATTGCTTTTCATTCATTGTTTTCTTTAAACATGGTTTGATTATTCTTGTAGTTTGGGCATGTAATATACGTTGGTGATGAAGATTAGAAGTTATTTTACTGCATAATATTAATTGTAAGTACGGCATGGAAAACATTTTCTTTGATGATTTTCCATTATTCCAAATATGGAATCCTATTACAGTTGAAAATCAAGAGCATAGATTAGCTGTTTCCATAGGTAACCAGGGACTTATATATACTGTTGAGGGTCAAGAATATTTATTAACTGTTCTCAAAGAAAATTGGAAGAGGGATAAGCAACTTTGTACAATAACAATGCTGTGTTATACTGTACACATGTTATACTTACTGAATGTGATGGCCAAGAAAGTTGAGAAACCCATAAGAGATCACATTATTGGGAGAGAACAGATTCGAACCACTCTGTTACAACAGTTACGCGAAACTAATAGGTGTCGTGATATTTTACGAATGGGCCCACATGCCTTTCTAGAGTTATGCACAAAATTAAGGGCAACCGGTCATGTCAAAGATACTATACATGTCACAGTTGAGGAGCAAGTAGCTAGATTCTTATACATTATAGCTCATAATGTTAAAAATAGAACCATTTCATTTTTCTTCCACCGGTCTGGAGAGACAATCAGTCGTAATTTTCATGCTGTTCTAAGAGCTGTAATATCACTTGAAGAAGAATTTCTTCAGCAACCTTCCGGAACAACCATTCCTTCAGAGATTCTTCATAGCAATAGATTTTATCCATATTTTAAGGTATGATTAGTTGTTCATTGAAGTAGACAATCATAATTAGTATACAGTACAAAATTTTTCTTTTTAATTAAGTTATATATATAGGACTGTATTGGAGCCATTGATGGTACACATGTCAGAGTCAAGGTTCCAATAGCTGATCAACCTAGATTTCGTGGTAGAAAAGAATGGCCAACTCAGAATGTACTTGCTGCGTGTGGCTTTGATATGAAATTTACATATGCTTTAGCAGGATGGGAAGGCACCGCATCTGACTCTAAAGTTCTTAAAAGTGCACTATCAAGGGATGATAGGCTCAAAATTCCAAAAGGTTTATCTATTAAAAAAAACTTTCATATGTTTAAATAAAGTGGTGATATCTAAAGTATAGTATTTCTATATGATTTTTTTTAGGAAAGTTTTATCTTGGGGATGCTGGATTCATGCTTAAACATGCTCTAATAACTCCATATCGAGGCGTAAGATACCATTTAAAGGAGTTTGCTGGCCGTGAACCTGAAAATGCATATGAATTATTTAACCTCCGTCATTCTTCGTTACGAAATGTGATCGAACGATCATTTGGAGTTTTGAAAAAAAGATTTGCAATTATAGCAGGTGGTACAGAACCATATTATGACATAGAGGTTATGGTTGACATTGTCCTAGCATGCATTATACTCCACAACTTTTTGATGGGTGTGGATCCTGACCAACACTTAATTTCTCAAGTTGATCGAGAATTACAAAATAATAATCCAGAAGCCACTAATGAGGAAAGAGAAGAAGTAAATGAAGATTACAGGCGAGGTGCAACGCTTAGAGATAACATGGCGGCTCAAATGTGGGCTGACTATCAAATGGAAAGATGAGATTTATTTGATACTTCATCCTTATGAAGGGGAATGAAATTTTTTGAACCAAATTAAATGTAATGTGTGAATATCATGTGACTGTTATGAGTATTAAGTGTCAAATTAATATTTTGAAAGGTGTAATTCTCATGAGTATCCTGAAAAGCATGACATTACTATGTATGCAGTGTGCAGTTGAAACATTCACTAATGATGATAATTATTTTCTGAAATTAATTAAATTACTTGTATTATAGGAATTACTTCTGAATGTAATATTCCTGCTTAATTGATGAATTCATTATTAACACTTTCTACATTATTATTCCATTGAATTTATTTTATAGAAGATTGTTTTTATAATTTAGTTCTTAATTTTTCAGGTTAAGGCCTAATGGCAAAAAAGATGGCATCTCAAGGTGACACATCAAGCAAAGACAATTTAAGATGGACCGAAGAAATGGATGCAGCTTTTCTTGATGCTTTGATAGAGGAATGTAGCAAAGGAAACAGAGTTGATGGTACTTTTACAACAACTGCATATGACAACGTCCTTGCAACTCTAAAAGCTTCGTTCGGAAACCATCTTCGTAAAGATAATCTTAAGAATAGACTGAAGACTTTGAAGGATCACTTTGGAGTTTGTTATGATCTGTTTCATAACTTAAGTGGATTTTCATGGAATCCAGATACCAAACTCTTTACCGCTGAACCTGAAGTTTGGGCGGATTTAATTAAGGTAATTAGTATCATAATAAGTTGCTTCTAAAGTTTATAGATTCCTTTGCGCAGGATAAGTTGCAGTATGAAATTATTTTGCCCTGTGATTCTAAATGATTAGAATTCTTCACAAGAGTCATATTTACACACAATATATGCTTCCTTCATCTAAAAAATGTATCCAAATAACTTATATGTGAGGACTAGATTTTCAGGAAGCTATTGCTTTTGTATATATTTATTTATGAAACTAGTGACAACTTAAGGAAAGAAAACCGTATATTTGAATTAACATATATGCATTGGTGTTTTATATAGGCAAGACCAGATGCAAAAAAGTGGATGCGAACTCCCATTAAACATTATGATAAACTATATTTTATATACGGTCAAGACAGAGCAACTGGAAATCTTGCTGGAAGTGCCAAGGAAAGAAACAAAAGTATGGCCAAGATGAAGGAGCCAATTAATTTGAATGATGATGAATATCAGGGGTTTGACTGTGAGTGGAATGATTGGCAGCCTACTACTCATTCAACTAGCTTTGTTGCAGAGGAAAGCCCAAATTTAGGTAACTCAAACCAATCTAACGGAACACAAGAGAATCATAGAGGTGCTAAGCGTAAAGCACCAATGAGTGGTTTATTTGAAGCTGATATGGAACGAATGAGTAAAGGTATCCAAGGATTGACAGATATGTTGAAGGATGGGAATAGTTATTATGATAAATCACTTGATATTGCTACGAAGCAAGCATTAACTGCTGAAAGGCAAGCGGAAACAGCTGAAAAACAAGTTATGCTAGCTGAAAGACAAGTTCTGATAGCTGAAGAACAAATTCAAGTTGCCAAGATGCAAGCTCAAGCTGTTGAGAGAGGAATTACATTCTTAGAACAAAGTAGGACTCGAGTTTACTCTGAAAATGATGTGTACAACGAGTTAAAGAAATTGGGTGTTGTCAAAGAGATCTTTTGGAGTTGCTATCGTTTTCTCTGTAGAGATGAAAGAGCAAAACGAGAATTTTTTGGTGTTCCCTTTGAAGATCGCCATGGTGCATTATACGACTTAATGAAGGAAGCTGGTGCAATTTAAGAGGAACGCAATCAGTAATGGTAATATATATTTTGTGCATGTTTATGATTTTAGGATCTAATGTTGTATAATCATAGTAAAGCCTCTATATTTTGTAATTAATATACTCATCAAAGTCTTAAAAGAGGTTTACGGTTGGTATAGGCTTATGCATTTTGAATATATAGTTATATATCTTGCTTATTGACTGAAATGTATATTTAATCCATCAGGAAGTGCATATTATAATATTGGTATTATTGTAGTGGCTCTTTGATTAATAGACCGTTGAGAAGTACAAGAATTTATGTGATTGATTATACTGAGAGTGCTAAAATTTCAAAGGTGATATCAAAGTATTTGGTGTTGATTAATTTGTGTTGTTGATATAATTTTTCTTGTTGAAGGTAACAAATTTATAAGTTAGCTATGAAATATATGAAACTTCAAATCCTTCAAAATATATATACTATTAAAAGAGCCTTCAAAATATATATACTATTAAAAGAGCAAGCACATGTTTTAGAATTTCTTTTTTTATCTTTGATGTGTATGAAGAGAATTCAATAGAATTTCTATTAGCTATCTATCATGCTTTGCATGAATAGGACTGGAGTTGTTATTTTTTTAATAATTTAAACAATGCATTATATTTTGTCTTAAATTGCATGAAGTGATATTTTATATGATGTATAATTTTATTTCGTATGATTCAAACTTATTGTAACATAAAAAAACTATGATTCATAATCTATCTTTAAATTATTATTGGAATTAATATATTTTATTTTATTTTATTTTAATTATTTTAAATTAAATAATAAATTCATATACATAAATTATTCTTTTTATAATATAAGGACAAAAATGTCATTTACTAATAATTTATTCTTCTCTCTCCCTAATTTTCTTTCTAACCAAACAAAAGAAATTACTCTTTCTTTTCTTTTCTTTCTCTTCATTTTCCTTTCATCCAAACAACTCAAGAGAAAATAAAATTCCACTCAATTTCTTTCCTTTCTCTTCTTTCCTTTCTATTTCTTTCCTTTCTATTTCTTTCCTTCCAACCAAACAAAGCCTAAAAGAAATGAAATATTCAGGGAAGAAAAGAAAGGAAAAACGAAAATGGGAAAGGAGGAAGAGAGAAGGGAGGAAGAGAATATACAGCGTCGACGGGCCAAGGGACACTTCGCCGCTGCCGAACTACTGTATGGGAGGAGCCGTTCCATTGCCAAGAAGAGAGACAAACGTGAGAGAGAGTGCCGTCGTGTCCTGCGCGAGACAGAGACCGTCGCCATCAAAGTCTTTATCGTCGTCGTCAACGGAGGTTCGCGAACGGACAGAAGGCACATGAGAGGGTCGTGGAGTTACTGTCACCGCTGCCAAAGACTCTGCCATTGTCATTGTTGGAGAGGAAGCCACCCGTTGCCGCCAGATCTATCACTATCGTCGGATCTGTTGCCGTCGCCATGCACACCGTTGCCGGGAGAGGAGCATAACGCGATGGAGGGGGAGGAAGCCGTGCCACCATCACTGCCATAGTGTTCTATCACCGTTGCCGCCGTTCTAGCTGCCAAAAACTGCCGCAGGAGCCCCTATCGTCTTGGAAAGTGTTTTTGTTTTCAAAACCCCTTGAAAACAGTGTTATATTATAATCCGTTAAAGATTCTGAGGTTTCGGTAATGTTGGGTCAAGTCCTAGTTGTTGCATGTCGCGATTGGAGTTAGTGGTTGCTGCAAGGGTTGAATGGGTTGTGGTTGTGGCTGCTGAGGTTGCAGGCTGAGAGAAAAAGAGAGTTTGTCGTGTAGTTAAGTCGCGATCGAGGTAAGAGCGATTTCTTAAAACTCAATTTACTTTAAAAAATTGTTATAAGTCGATATTAATGCAAAAAATGTATTTTTTATGATTTTCGTAAGTCTTTTAGATTGAATTGAGTTGTTTTAGATGAATGAAATTGTTTGATTGATTGATTGATTGAAAAAGTTGAGTATTCTAAATAGTTGGCTGATGTTGTTGAATTAGTTTTTCTTGAATTACTGGAAGAGATTTATCGGAATTTAGTTTAATATTGGAAATGATTTGCTATTTGAAAATAGTTGAGAAGGGTTTGAAGAATGTTTGGATTGGACCCGAGAAGGGTGACAGAGTTCGAGTTTTAGAGGGGATGCTACCAAAATTTTTATAAAAAATGGAGACTTCGTTTAGGTGGTTATTTAGAAAGATTTGGATTTAGGAGTTATATGATTTGATTTTGAGTTATTAAGAAAATGATTACGTTTTGAGTTTGATTTATTTAGAAAAGAATGAATTATATTTTGATTTTGAAATTATTGATGAATGGATTTGAAAATAAAATTTGAATCTGATTGAGATATATGTTACCAGGTAAGAGGCAGTGGCGTTGTCCACTTGCTCTGGATAAAAGTTTGAGATACCGGGTAAGAGGCAAAGGTTGAGTTTTGTCACTGCTTACTCCTAGTCAAGATTTTAAAAGATTATGGTTTTGAATGTAAGTTTTGACCTGGCAAGGATCGTGGTGGTATATCACTTATCCAGTGTCGCAATGTCTGTAGGGATCGTGGTGGTGTACCGCTCACTGATGGTGGGGATCGTGGTTATTTACCGCCCACAGATGTGTGTCTTCCAATTGAAATCTTGCGAGCATCGTGGTGGTGTACTGCTTGCAATGGTGGGGATCGTGGTGGCATACCGCCTACTGGTTTCCAAGTAAATGATATCCAGGTTAGCTACCGGATATGTCGGGTTCTGAAAAAGTAACTGATACGTGAGCTTAGAGCTAGTAGAACAAGCATGCATCATGTTGTATTTGTTTGCTTTTTTTTAGTGTGCTTAAGTATTTTGGTTTGCCTATCTGTTGAATTCTGTTTAACTAGTAACTGTGATACTTGCTATAGCTATTCTTTAACTATGATTGCCTTGTATTTGTTTGTGCTTGTGATTGATTTCTGTTTTGAGTTTTGATGGTGATTTGAATTGAATTAGGCCGAAGGCCGTGTTGATTTAATTTGGGCCAGAGACCGTGATTGGTTGGATCAGCGGTAAGTTTTAGTTAAAATGGTTTCTTAGTAAGCGGTAAAATGTATGAAATGTTATTTTGCGTGAAATTTTTATAAGAAAAATATGAGTTTTAAACTTGGATTATGAACTGGCGAATCACTATGATTGAAATAGTTTTATTTAAAATATCTTCTTATGACAATCCTTAAACCCTCTACTGAGAACCAATGAGGACGATGTTCTCACCCTGTACAAACTTCTCTTTTCAGGATGGACGAGGAAGCTTGTGGAGTTTTTGCTAGGTTCTTAGATGTGCTATTTTCTGTTTGTATAAATATGATATTGATTTTCCTCGCCTTTATTATTACATTCTTGTAAGAGGGTTAGGAGTCGTGACTGTACTGACATGTATGTATATAATATTTATAAGTTACTTGAGTAAGAAGTTTTGTATATATGTATATGCTTGTTTGTTTTCATGTAAAAGTATCTCCGTTTTTTTTTTTAAGAAAACAGTAATATGCTTTCGAGTCAAAGGCTCCTATTTTATTATTAAGTATATGAAGTCGTCGTAATACTTATCGCTATCAGAGTGGCACAGCCGGAAGCATGACATTCTGATAGTAAGGGTGTTATATTTAGCCACAAAAAAAACCGTGGCTAAACTCAAAGATAATGGTAGCAACCATACATTGGCCACAAAAGAATATTTGTGACTAATCGAGGGGGTTGTATTTTCAATTTGCCATGATTTTGGAGTTATTAACCACAATTTTAAACATCGTAGAAACCTTCGAATAGCCACGATTTGTATATCATTGCCAACGCATAATGTCGTGGCTAAATAAGAATAATCAAATCAAAAAGTATAATTCTACCACACTTCATCTGTAACAAATTTGTGCAGGCCGAATTTTTCAACCACAATTTTTTTCGTGACTAACATCGAGTTATTTAATCACATTATTTTTGTGGCTAACTCGCACTGTTTTTTACATATAATTCGTGGCTAATTTGTGCTAATTTGCTACGTTTTTTCTGTAATTAACTTGTTTTTTTAATAATTTGTAGCCCATTATATTAGTTTGACCGTAGCTAATTGAATAATTTTATAATAATAATAATAATAATCTAAACTTGTATATAATAAGAAATAAAAAAAATTCTAACATAAATAAAAAAGTTTTTTTAACATCTTCTAGAGTAAATATATTTAAAATTTCAATTTTACTTGTTAAATACACCAATTAAATGTCTGACATATTACTCGACAGATTAGACATTTTATCACCATATTTTGATAACAAAAATTTGTGCAGAGCTGTCAACTGAATTTTGATTTTTTTATATCCATAACTTTTTTTTAAGGTTTCAACCTGCTTTTCTAAATTTATCACATGCTGGTGAGATACGTTGCTGGAGACTTCACCAGTTGCAAACTCAAAAATACGTTTAGATTTGTAAAACCTACCAGATGTACAGAAACCGTACCAATAAATTCGCACCATTGTCTCGACCTTGTCCATGGCATCAAGTTCCGTCATAACTTTTTCATCATTTTTCAAATGCCAAACTTAAATTACCGTCATTTAGTGAGTTGTGATTTCTTTCCACAAAAGTTTTTACAAGCAAATGCAAAAATGAATAAAAGAAATAAACTAAATATTAGAATTCAAAAAATCACGTAAAAAATTGAAATTGCATATACCTTTAATATTCACAACTAAATGGTCATTATAATCTTTTCTGGTAGGTGTAGTTGGTTGAGACTTTTTTCATCTAAACCTTTTACAAATTCTTCATTGTTGATATTCTATGGTTGTCGTAGTTCTGCTAAATGGCCTCTCCTGACTTATTACGTTTTTGCTCTACAAGAAAATATGCTAAAAAAAACCAACAAATAATACAAAAAATGAACGAAAAAAGTAGATATTTTGGATTTGAAGAATATTGTATCATATGATAGGGTCTCATATACTGGGGTTAAAAAAAGTGCTTTTAGGTGTCGTAGAAAATAGGAGTCAAAAGACGACGTGAATAGAACTGATGGAAAGTTATGTTAGACTTTTTATGTGGTTACTTTAACTTTCCGCCAAAAACTACCTTAAAAGTTAAATTTTAAATCTTAAAAATTTAGTTTGGTCATTCTTATTTAGGTCGTCTTTTAACTTTCTTTAATCTTAAAAATAGGGCAATTTACCTATTTAAATTGTTTGAAAAATTATGTTACCAAATTACAACTTTTGGAAAACGCAAACGCAAATGCAATTTCTATAAATCTATAGAAACCGCGACACCCTCCCGCAAATTAAGATTGCACGAAAACAGCTCACGATTTACGTTAAACGACGTGCATGCAAAAATCGCTGTACTCTATAGCGACTTCTGAACGAATGGTTGCATGAAGAAACCGTGACACCTTCTAATGATTTCTTCAAAAAATGGATGATTATAAATCTACTTGAGGTAATAACAAAATATTCATTTAGAGATTTTTGAATGGAATCATAATCTATATTATAAAAAAATTACAATAAAACATAACATACAAGCATTATAATTTAGTATTATTTTAAATTATAAATTTTCTTATAATTTATTTTTCATTTATTTTATCCTTTTTGATAGGATCATAATTCATATTATGAAAAATTTTGATAATAAACGTATTATATAATAATTACAATTACAAATTTTACAAGGTCGAATAAAAAATAATTTTTTTATACAAAACAAAAATAGAATACATCAAAGTATAGAAAAAAAAAGTCTAATACAGATAAGATTTAATAAAAATTTCATAAAATCAACAGGAAAAAACATAGAAAGAAAAAGTTGTACGAGGCCATTATCAAAAGAAAAAATTTCAAGTGAAAACACCAAGCAAGAACAACGATAATAGATAAAAATACAAATAACTCAACTCCGATTATACTGACAATTGGAGGCATAATGGAATAAACCTAAAATATTAACATGGCTCAATGGATGATACTATACGAAGAATTTATAGTACGTATCACTGGATTCAAACTCAACAACTCAACTTCTCTTAATTATGGAGTTATCACTCTATTATTAAGAGCTCCCATCTATCATTGATTTACATATTTGCTAGAGCAAAAGACCATGTTTGGGAAAAGAAATCGTTATAGGAAGTCGCAATTTTTTTATGCAACTCCTCCAAAAATAGCTACATGGTATAACGGATTCTGTATTCACGCAAACCAATGTAAATAGCTACACTTTGTAGTAGTTTACGTGTAATACCCTAAATCGTGGTACCCTATCGCAGTTTATATATAATTGCAAAAGTTACATTTGCGTCTGCATATTCAAAAGTTGTAATCTCATATCGTTTTTTCTCTAAATAATTTAAATGAGTAAATTGTCTTACAAATATTTTCCCTCTTCTACCGTTTATTATCTATTAAATATATTTTAAATTATTTTATTTTTAATATAATAGTTATTTATTTATTATTTTAATGATTAAATATGATTAAAAATTTAAATTTAAATTTTGAGCCTATATTATTTTTATCTTTAATTTTTGTTATAATAACAATAAATAATCAAAAAATTAATTTAATAAATATATGACCCTTTCTCATTTTATACGTTGATGATTCAAACAATGCATTATTATTTAATTATTTATTTATTATACACGAAACAATATAATAAAAGTTATACATTAAGTCAGTTTTATAAATATTTTTACCTGAAAACTTTAATGTTTAATAAATTTTAATTACTAACTCAATTACTAAAATTTTATTTCATTAGACAAATTAATTATCACATAAAATTATTATAAAAAATTTTACAAATCAATTTCTTTGTTACTTAATCAAATTACGAACTTTTATATATAAGTGAGTAATTACTTGTAAATTAATTTGTATTAATTTTCTTTAATTTTTAAAAAGATAATTATGCATATAATAAGAGTACGATACTCACAAAGATATGTGGTGACTACTAAACCATATAAATAAAGACTATTTTTTTTTCTTTTTAACTTATTCTCATTTCTTTTAAATCCAATAAATGATAAAACAATTTATTTTTAGTAAAAGATTCACTGACATCTTTTTTTTCTACTTACAAATTACTGATTTTTTTTATTTATTCAAATTATAGTATTTTAGCTAAATAAATTTTATCTTTATAATTAATTCAAATATTAAAATATTGTCTTTATTTTTTATAATTTTTTATTTTATCTAAATTAATTTTTTAATATTTTGAATTTAATTTCATAAATTTGTGTTAATGTCAAAATATTTAAAAAATAATATTATAGATTAATAAATTTATTTTAAATAAATTTATTCAAGACAGGACGGTCATGTTATGTCCATGTGAGACAGAAGGTGTATACAGAAGAAATAGAATTAGAGGAGTATAAACTTCGAATTCAACGGTTATGAAAAATATTGTTGGTGAAAAAAGGTCAAATTTTAGTAACTGTAATGATGTTTTGTGATAAATAGAAGATACGTTTTTTATTTTGAAAAAGTATAGAAAGACAACGAGTTTAGTGTACAATGTGTACAATAGGGATAAATTGAAATTATAATCTGTTAATAATTAATTTAACTAATTCCTAATAATTTCCAATTTTAAAAAAAATAAGGATTTGGTTATGGAAAAGTTATGTATTCTTACATTTTATGTGATGCGAAGAATGTGCTGCAGTTTCTTTCTGTCCAGCAGTCTCTTTCACTATCTCCGCACTGACGCTGCGAAGATCATCACTATCTGCTGTCTAGAACGCAACCCGATGCCGCCAGCTGCCCGAAAACGTCTGACACCCCCTTCCGCACGCTGCTTCCGTCGCGCAGCCCACCAACGCGGCGCTCGTGTAGCCCCCGGCAGTCGACGGGTTCACCGTCCCAATGTCTTCATCCGCGACATACAGCGGGTGCGGATGGTGTCACGTGTACAGTGATTTGGAGTTCGGCAATTGCCTCCGGTGGATGTGGTGTGTCGGATTGAAGATATCAAGAAGGCGAGTATTTTGTTTTATGGTGTTGCGGAGGTTTTCAGTCAACTAGGTATATATATTAACGGATGAATTTAGATGCTGGATGTTCAATTCTCTAGATATCGGATGATTATTTTAAGTAGATGGAAGGGAGAGGGTGTTTGGGTAAATTCTTTTAGCGTTAGGATGGTTTATTTTTTAGCATGATTTAAACTTTGTAGTTAAAATTTGGTGGCTAAATCCCGTTTTTGTGGTAGTGTCAGGTGAATTTGTCCAAAAAAATGCTCCAAATGTGTGGATCTTTCTAACCAATCTTACCAGTGAATACGTGCCAAATCTTTACAAAAAATTCATTTCCATCGACAGCATCTTTGGTGTGAAATTCAAGAACTTCATCATTCTTTGCGCGGTTTTTCGTCATTTTCGTGATGAAGAAGAAAGTGCGAGTGAGCGAATGAGTGAGAGAGTGAGAGTGCAACGAGCTGAGAGAGTGAGAGTGCAACGAGCGCGAAAAAAAAAATGTGTTTAGATTAAAGTTTATAAATGGAATTTATATATAATTGATTTTGATCAAAGGTGAGTTAATATTGAGGTGGTTTATGTTTGACAATTTTTATATTAAAATAGATTATAGTAAACTAAATGTTACTTGGATTATATTATTCAAAATTATTTATAAATAAAAAATTATTAAAAAGAACATAAATTTAAATAATTATTTTATATTATTTTATATTTATTTTAAATATTTAAATAAATTTTAATATTTTTTAGTATTTTCGGTACTTTTTAGTACTCTAATTAAATTAATAGAATCATAATATAAAATAAAAAATATTCTATACAACAAAAAAAGTAACAGGTAAAAAATTCATATTAACAAAAAATAATAAAAATTTTATAAAAAATAATAATATGTACAAGAAAACATTTTAAAAAAATATTATAAAAAAATAAAATTAATCATATGAACAATGAAAAACAAAATTAGTAGATAAAAAATAAATTTTAATCTAATATAAAAAAATAAACATAAAAGCTAGAAATTTAGATTTGAATAAACCTGGATTAAAGGGTAAAATCACATTTGTGTTTAAAAGAAAAAAATAATTAAACAAAAAGTGAAATTAAAAAAAAAACATAAATTTAATACTCCAAACACTAAATCTAACCCATCCTTAATTAGTTAGATACTTATGTTACAAGATATGAATCCCCAATTTTTCTGAGCGAATTTAAAATCCACACTGCTATATTTGCAAGCATAAAGTCTCTAACACTTAGACCACTAACTTGCTTTACAAAAAAAAAAAACAAGGTAATGGTTTTCCAATTAACTAAACTCAAAATCTAATATCTTCTTTCTGCCCCAAAATAAAATCTCGAACCAACCTGTCTAAGTAATAATGGCACACCGTGCTTGGCAGTAAAGCATCATTAAATGTGTGGAAAAAGATGACAAAACTAAATTACCACACATAACCTCCCTGCTTATTTTAAGAGTTTATTTTTTCAACTAGCCATACATAACATAGTATAGTTGTAAAATTCTATTTTTGAAAATGGAATCTTTGATATATAATAACTAAAAGTAAAAAATCTAACGTAGCGAAGATTGCAACAGTTTAGAAATCGCTACAAATATTCAAAAATGAAAATTTTGATGCTGAAAAAATTTTGACAGTTTTAAAACTGTTACTAAATATAATAAAATATTGTCATATAAACTAATAATTAAGTGGCAGTTTCATTTAAAATCGTACTTAAATATAATAAAAAAATTATCTAATAAATGTTATAAATTAGCGACAAATTTATCAACGGTTATCTAAAACCAACACTAAATTTATTAGCGATGCTCAAATTGGCCACAATTTTATAACCATCACGAAAAACTTTAATGACAATTAAAGCTATCGCAAACCAATAAAAATATCGATCTCAAAAATGTTGTTTTTATTACAGTGATTATTATAAAGACTTGTGTATCACTTTAGGCAAATTAAAGTTGTGCATTGAAAATTTGACATTTTAAAATCAACCTGACCCAATCAGACCCAACCAACAAGAAAAAAGAGCAATAAAGTAAATGAACAATATATATGAGGATGATACATAGTGTCTATGTGGTGACACAAAACAGAATGCTATGGTCACTTAGTCCTGCTTGTTTGTTGTCGAGGGACTAGGATCCAACATGCAAGGATTCCGTCATTACAGGCACCATCACCACCATCAAATAAAACATTAATTCCTAAATACCACAAAACTAGCTACTTTGCTTTGATTATTATTTTGGTGAAGCATTATGATGATTGTCATCGTTGATTTGGTCTAGCATATAAACTATACTCTCTCTCTCTCTCTCTCTCTCTCTCTCTCTCTCTCTCTCTCTCTCTCATATATATATATAGCTCACAGTCGAATTATACGTTATATCTTTTGCATGATATTACAAGTTATAACTCACTTGATATCTATTCATTATTTCTAAAAAATTTACAAACAAACAAACAACAACAAAGCCTTGTCCCACTAAGTGGGGTCGGCTACATGAATCAAACGATGCCATTGTGCTCTGTCATGTATCATGTCTATAGAGAGACCGTTTACATGTAGATCTTGTTTGACCACCTCATGGATGGTCTTCTTAGGTCTTCCTCTGCCTTTCACCCTTTGTCCATCTTCCATCTCATCCACCCTCCTGACTGGATGTTCTATTGGTCTTCTTCTCACATGTCCAAACCACCTGAGACGCGATTCAACCATCTTTTCCACAATGGGTGCTACTCCAACTCTCTCCCTTATATCTTCATTCCTTATTTTATCCAATCGCGTATGGCCACTCATCCATCTCAACATCTTCATCTCTGCCACACTCAACTTATGTTCGTGCTCCCCTTTAGCCGCCCAACACTCCGTACCATAAGCATAGCCGGTCTTATAGCGGTGCGATAGAATTTACCTTTAAGTTTTAAAGGCACCTTTTTGTCGCATATAAAACCAGATGCACTCCGCCATTTTGACTAACCTGCTTGGATCCTATGATTTACATCTTGTTCAATCTCTCCATTATCTTGTATGATGCACCCAAGATACTTAAAACTTTTATCTTTTCCTAGGATGTTTTCTCCAATCTTCACCTCTATATTGGGGTTTTCCCTTCTCAGACTAAACTTATATTCCATATATTCCGTCTTACTACGGCTTATGCGCAGACCATACACTTCTAGAGCTTCTCTCCATAACTCCAACTTCTTATTTAGGTCTTCCCTTGACTCTCCCATAAGGACGATATCATCGGCAAAAAGCATGTAGCATGGCACAGGCTCTTGGATGTGCTCTGTGAGTACTTCCAAGACTAATGTGAAAATGTATGGACTTAAGGATGATCCCTGGTGTAATCCTATATTAATAGGAAATTCCTCCGTCACACTACCTTGAGTCTTCACACTAGTTGTGGCCCCATCATACATGTCTTTAATTTCCCGAATATATGCGATCCTTACTCTCCTCTTTTCTAAAACTTCCATAAGACCTCCCTTGGTACCCTATCATACGCTTTTTCCAAATCAATAAATACCATATGTAGATCCCTTTTATTACTACGATACCTCTCCATCATCCTTCTTAATAGGTATATCGCTTCAGTGGTAGATCTTCCTGGCATAAATCCAAATTGGTTCTCTGTTACTTGTGTCTCTTTTCTCAACCTCCATTCTATCACCTTTTCCCATAACTTCATAGTATGACTCATAAGCTTAATCCCTCTATAGTTTCTGCAACTTTGTATATCCCCCTTATTTTTGTAGATAGGTACCAAGGTGCTCTTTTTTCACTCATCAGGCATCTTCTTTGACCTTAAATCTCATTAAAAAGCTTGGTTAACCAGTTGATGCCTTTTTCTCCAAGACCCTTCCAAACCTCAATCGGGATATTATCAGGTCCTACTGCCTTGCCATTTTTCATCTGCTTTAGAGCCTCTTTTACCTCAAAGTCTCGAATCCTTCGATAGTAGTCAAAGTTTTGATCTTCTTCCCTTGTGCATAATCGACCAAGACTCGGAAGAGTCTTCTGTCCCTCATTAAATAATTCATAGAAGTAGCTCTTCCACCTTTCATTAATCTTCTCCTCTTGAGCCAACACCTCTCCATCCTTATCCTTTATGCACTTAACCTGATCCAAATCTCTCGTTCTTCTTTCCCGCCTCTTTGCGATTCTATATATACATTTTTCTTCTTCTTTTGTGCCCAAAGATTGGTAGAGACCCTCATATGCTCTTATTTTTGCTTCACTTACAGCCACTTTTGTCTCTTTCTTAGCTGCCTTATATTTTTCCCAGTTATCTGCATTGCGGCATAAAGACCACTCTTTAAAGCATTCCCTTTTTATCTTTATCTTTTCTTGTATACTTGCATTCCACCACTAGGACTCCTTGTCTCTTGGTCCTATTCCTTTAGATTCACCAAAACTTTCTTTTGTTGTTCTTCTAATAACTTTTTCCATCTCCTTCCACATCTCTTCCGTGCTTCTATTCCCATCCCACTTTGTCTCTTCTCCTACCCGTCTTAGGAAGCTTCTTTGTTCCTCACCTTTCGTCCACCACCACCTCGTCCTTGGATTCTTCGTATGATGTCTTTTCCTTAACTTTTTCTCAACGCAAAAATCCATGACGAGCACCCTATGTTGTGTTATCAAATTCTCTCTAGGGATAATTTTACCGTTAATGCAAAATTTCCGGTCGACTCTCCTCAACAAGAAGAAGTCGATTTGAGAGCTTGTCATGCCACTCTTATAGGTTATAAGATGTTCGTCTCTCATTTTAAAACATGTATTTGCGATGAGAAGATCAAAGGTTGAGGAAAAGTCCAAAATAATTTTACCCTCGGCATTGATCATCCCGAAACCATGGCCTCCGTGAATACTCTCATATCCAGTCACTTCTCTCCCAACATGGCCATTTAAATCTCCTTCTAAGAAAATCTTATCTCCCAAAGGTATGCCTTGAACCAAACTCTCTAGATCCTCCCAAAACCTTATCTTGTGTTGTTCGTCCGAACCCACTTGTGGTGCATAGGCGCTAATCACATGGAAATCACCTCCCTCCACCACAAGTTTAATAGAGATGATTCGATCTCCCACCCTCTTGACATCCACTACGCCCTTCTTCCACTGCTTATTCACAATTATTCCAACCCCATTCCTATTCTTCACCTTTCTTGTATACCAAAGTTTGAAACCAGAAGTATCCAACTCCCTAGCTTTTGCACCAACCCATTTCGTTTCTTGTAAGCACATAATGTTAATCTTCCTCCTTGTCATGGTGTCCACCACCTCCATGGACTTTTCTGTTAGAGTGCCTATGTTCCATGTCCCAAATCTCAACCTTCTGTCGCTTCGACCTTTACCTTTTACTTTGTGAACTAGCTTATTTACCCTCATCCGTTCACGAAAACGCAAGAACCCTTGCTCATTTAACACTACATTCGGGCACCGATGCAGCGGCTCTTGCTTTGACACCGTACTCGAGCCATACGGCGCGTTGCTTCCGGACAACAACCTAGCTTTAGCGCAATAATGTCTTTGATTCATGTCATGGGGGTTCGGCTATATTTTTATGTTGGTTGTCGAAGACCTAACACAACCCACCTCCTTTATCCAGGCTTGGGACCGGCTATGTACCGCAAGTGTAATATAGGCGGAGTTTCTAAAAAATTTACATCAATTCAAAATTATTTGTTATATCTGTTATTTATTTAAAACTTAATCAAATATATTTATTTACAATTATATATGCTTCTTAATGTCTTGATTAAACTTAATAGGAATAACATTTACTTACTGTAAATATTGTAGTTCAATAATTGAATTAATAAAATAATTATTTTATAAAAAAATAATATATACGGTACAATTTTATGCCGGAATTATTCGATCCTAACTTATGTGCGTGTGTTTAGGGTTTATGATTTCCACGTTGAATACGTAAAGCAGCCACCAAATAAAGTTTTTGTTTGGATATGACACCTTCCATCACTACTTTAGACCAAACAAATCTTTAGCAAGCATGCTTATTTTTTGGTTCACTACGTGTTAATCAATTTATTTAATGCAAGAAAATCCTCATAGATCTCACCTTTCGTAGATTGAAAAGCAAGGTCAACACTCAACACACATGTTCCTTTTTTCGGTCTTCTACTATTGATTAAAAAAAAGGTTTATGAAGAAAGGGAGTCTGAGTCAAGTTTGATTTTATTACTACGATGCAACTTTTAGCCATGGGATGTAGGGTGGTTTAAATTTAAATCGATTCAAATTAAGTTGTTTATCCAATCCAATTCAAATAAAAAATCGATTAAAATCGTACTAATTCGGATTTGATTAGATTTTATCTTTTACAAATTGTTGGGTTGGATTGGATTTTGGATTTATTTTTCATAACCGATCCAATTCAATCCAAATCGCACAATGTGCTATATTATTATATTTACAATTATACTTATAACATGTTCAATTTTTATATATTTTTATATTATTCATGTATTATTATTATTTAATAAATATTTTATGTTCAAAATGATATTTATTTATTTATTTTAACTAACCTATAATTTTATTTCTATCGTTATGTTATCGTTGGCTTTTTAAGATATTATTGAGACTTGTTATGTCATTGTTGATTATTTAAAATTTGATATTAAGACTTATTATATGTATTTAATTTTTTTAATTTATAAACTGCCAATTCAAACCACTTGAAATTGGATCGAATCGGATCGGATTTTTTTTTAAAGCATTCAATCTAAACTACACTGTTAGTAAAATTAGTGTTCAAATTAAATAAGTTTTTGACTCATAAAATAGATGGATTTTAGTTTTGGTCTTTTATTTTAAAAAATGATTTTTTTTAATAATTCACACCAATACCATTAATTATTTCTATGAATGAATAACATATTAACATCACTTTTTATCTATGTTGACTTGTTAACAAAAATGTCACGTCAGTATTAATTTGTTACATTAGCATTTAATTATGCATAAACCAATAATAATAGAAATTAATATCAAAATTTTAAAATTTTTAGATAATAAACGAAATGAAAAGACTTTTGTTTTTTTACGGAACAAAAAATTATACTTCAATTGACATTCTTTTCTCTCCTATTTTTACTTTAATCTTTCTTCCTAAAATATTAAAAACTTTTAATTCAAATTTTCAATCCCTTTCCACAATAATTTAAAAAAAATTCTAAGAAATCATAAAATCTAGTTATGTTTTGAATTAGGCCCTTTTTTTATTTTTTCTATGTTATTATTAACACTGGCTATATTAAATATCATCTCATTATTCTATTAGGATTTTTTTCTCAATTAACCTTTTCTATGTTACACTACAACAGCAGTATTCCAATCGACGTCCTCTAGTGCGCAAAGATTAATTATTGGGATGATTTTCAAAAACCGTTGGTATAATTGCCATTGTTTAAATATTTTACGTCGGATTGTATACTAGTGGTTCTAAACTGCTGCGATATGGTGCTGATATTTGGTGCTGCTAATTTTTTAAAATTTTTATTTTCAACAATTACAAAACACCGCTATATGAAAATTACATAATTTTTGAGTTTATTTTCATCATATTGTAACAGTCACTAGATGCCGGTTTAAACTGCTAGAAAAATATTTTCTTTGACAGCATAAATTGCCGTTGTTTTTTTTATAATATTCAGCAATAATTTTTTGTATTTTTTGAGAGTTTTTTAATATTAAAAATCTTATTATTTTATCTTCTAAAATTCTAAATTGAGGACAAAACTCATGAAAATATAACTGCTAAACAAATCAATATATTTATATTAATATTAGTAAAGTATATCTCTAATTAAGAGCTGCATAGTTAACTTTAAAAAATATATACTTCAAATAAAATAACATTAAATTTTAATATCTATTTTTCGCTCTGTCCCTTTAAAAAATTCATCTGTGCAGCGATGTCTGATGGCAGGTTCAACTTTGCCATTGAATTAGATAACTTAGAACACTTTCCATTGCTTGCCTCTATCTTTTCTGCTGCTATTTCATCCTCCACTCCCTTTCTTTTCAATTTCTCGACTGCCATCTCTGCCTGTAGTTCAAGCTAAGCAGCACCCTTAGGGTCTCCTCTGTTTGAGTTCTATCGCCTGGCTGATGTGAATTCAGACCGAAGAGTTGACTAGAAGTCGGTCCAAAATCCACACACTAGGTGAGAACTGTCGAATTTACCGTCGGATTTAGCGGCGACGATTACAGTCGAATTTAGCGACGGATTTGATGAGAAATTCGTCATCTCAAATAATTACCAGCGGATAGTCGCTTCCGATGGTGAAACTACCAGTAACTTTTGGCAGGAAACCACAACAAATAGGCTCCAACTTTAATGGATAGCTGTGTTTTTGTGATCCGCACCGCATTACCGTAAGAAATATCCGCCAGTAAACTCGACGGAAACCGTGTCCTAAATTGAAACCGCGAACCTCCTCCTCTTTCATTTTGAATTCACTTGCTCTCTCTAACTTCTCACCTCTCTCTCTCTCTCTCTCTCTAGCCTTTCACCCTTCCACACTCTCTCTTTAACCTTCTCATCTCTCCTCTTCGTCAACCTCCTTCGCAACTGCCGCTTTTGGAAACGTCACCGCTGCTGCTTCTGGCACTACCGCCACTATACCTCCACACCTGTTATCCGTTTTCTCTTGTTCTACATTCAAGATTTTCTGTTTGAACTCTATTTATTTCAAATTCTGTTATATCAAGTTAATTAATTAGTTAGTAGAATTTAGTTAGTTTAATTTTCTGTTTTAGTGAATTTATGTGGTTAGGATAGTTAGAATATGTTAGATTAGAGTCTGAGATTGCTGAAAAAATATTAGATTATTAAACTATTTGCTAATAACTGCTGCTGAAATTGTTTGAAAAATGCTTGACTGTATTAATAATGATTGAGTTGTATATATGTTACCTTAATAATGATTGAAAAAATTAATCGGTTGAAAAAGACTGATGAATATTTGGTTTGGATGGAACCCTTAAAGGGTGAAAAAATACGAATTTTAGGCGAGATTCTGTCGAAATTTTTATAAGATTTTCAGTCAAATCGAAAAATTAAAATTATATTTTCGAAATTGTTATAATTAATTGTTGAGTTGCTGTATTTGTGTGCAATTGTTAATTTGAATAATTATTTTGATTTTAGTTTATGTTTTCGATTTTGTTAAGTTGGTGTTATGATAAATATTTATGACATTTACAAGAGAACTATATATGTGTATATTCATTTTGGTTCTTATAAAAGAAATTTTTTTCCTTTGCAATTACTATTTTATTGTTTTATAGGCACTTGTTAGTTTTCTAAACTAATTAAAACACTTATTCATTCTAATTTAATTATATTAAAACTAAAACACTATATAATTTCTACTTTTTTAATTTACTAAACTAAAACACTTTTAGAATTATTTGTTATTTCTTAAGTTTCTTCTATTAGTTATTGGTGTTTGTTATGTTATTAATATATTCACTATACAGACATGATGAGAGGTAGCAGAGGTAGGTCGAGTGGGTCACGTGGTCGTGATAGAAGTCGAGCTTCTGCTGAATCCCCCAGGGCTGCCCAGTCATCGCCCTCTACCCCGGATACCCTGTCGACCCCTGTGATGTCACAAGTAAGTCAATCAGACCAGCAATTCATCATAGTCCCAAACCCGAACTGGGTGTCTCTTTCTACTATGTCACTGTAGATGCATCAATGACGTCGACAGAGCCTGCGGTGGGTGATTCCTTCAATGCTCCCGAACAAGCACTACAAGAAAAATGCTGAGAACCGTCGGAGTTACTGTTGGATTTAGCTGCAATGATTACTGTCAGATTTAACGACGGATTTGTTGAAAAATTCTTCATGTCAAATAATTACCGGCGGATAGTGGCTTCCGACGATAAAACCGCATCATTTTCCCATCATTTTCTGCATCATTTTCTGCAAGTCACTGTCGCCAATGCCACCTGCTTCAGTATTTGGGCTCCACTACTTGTCTAACCCATCCCTCCTTCCCTTCGGCCCTGGTGTACTTCTTTGCTTACAGGTTTTTACCCTTTTTCTTTTTATTTCTGTTAAGTTAAATTAGTTTTATTTAGTTAGTTTGATTTTGTTAATTAGCTTAGTTAGATTAGTTGTTGTTAGTTGATTATAGGTTGTTAGGTTAGGATAATTTATTTTAGATTATTAGGTTCGGATTGTTGCTGTTAAAAGTGTTTGGATTGACTTGATGTATGATGGATTAATTGCTGCTGATTTAGATTTTGAATATTTATTTGTGATTTTAAAGAAACTGAATATTTTTAAAACTAAACAAAATATTCTCAAAATATTTTAAAACTAAACAAAAATATCCAACATTAAATATATATTTTTAAATAGTGCTTTAAAAATTGGATTTTGATACAATTTTAAAATTTTATATTATTAGAAAAAAAATTTATCTTTAAAATTTGACAATTTTAACTATAAGTAAAATTCTCTTTTTACAATTTTTTTTATCAATGACTAAGAAAGAATGATATAGTAAAAGCTTCCAAATGATAAAATAAGTGGTAAAAAATTATTGATTTAATAGTGACATTGAGTAAATAATCTTGAATTGATTAAATCTCATTTATCATTTTTTCCATTCTTTTCTCAACTTCCCCTTTTTTTCGAAGAGTAAATGCGATGCTCCCATATTTACTAGTAGTAATAATACCAAAAGAAATTAAAGATATTAGTCATTTCAATGCATCAAATAAAAATATACTAAACTCCAATATAAAATAATCAGTGTGCCAATTAAATATATACTATTTAACAATTTTTAAGGTGTTTTAATATATCCTGTAAAAGAAAAATAGTAGACTAAGGTCTTTTAATGTGACATCACACAATTTCCTAACTAATACAGATAACAAACACCTACTAACATAACTAACTTATATTAAAAGGAGGAATGTAATTATCAAAAAAGGCTAGAGTTATCAAGAAAGCTAGATAAACAGCTAGGTATACAAAGTAGGGTAAATGAGAAAAGAAAGAAATAAAACAAGAAGCATCTATCTGAAAGAGAAGACTTTGGTGTTTTTTTTTAATTATTATTTCTTCTGAAATAATGGATGGCATGCCAATCAGATTAATCAGGAATCAATCCCAAATAATAAGATTAAATAAATAAAAAGAAGAATAAATATCAAATAGCAAAATTAGATAGAACATGAAGGGAATGAAGCTACCATAAAAATAAGAAAGAAGAAAAGTTTCAATTACCAATGTATTACTCCAGTTGAAGTGCTGCAAGTAAGATTCAATTAAGTGATCGTGTCTGCCCAGCATAAGCTTGAGGAAGAACTCAACTAACTCCACAAGAAAAGGCAAGAAGGAAGTTGGAGAGTTTTGAAACACTGAAAAATAAATTTAATAAGTTAGACCACGTAAATATATACACTACAATAAATAAGAGTTTTTGCAAAGGTCGAAAATCATTGCCATAGATCGGAAAAGCGTTCCTAAAATTTTAGGTAATACTTTGGCAACGATTTTTTACTTGTGGTATATGTGACCGTTGTCAATGCTCATAAATAACAGTTTTTTACCTAAGACAACCGCAAAAAAAAAAAAAAAAAAACGTTGCCATAGTTATTAGCATGGACAACGGTTTTAACAATAATTTTTAAAGAATGGTTTAGAACTGTCACTGTATAGGCAACGGTTTAGAACCATTCTCTTGCATGACATAACGGTTTAAAACCATAACTGGATATGCTATAATTTTAAGCAATTGTAGTTTTGTTCACAAAGACAACAGTTTAAAAGTGTTGCCTTTGATGTTGTTTTTTTCAACAATTTTAATACCATTACCAATTTGTAGCTACCTTTGACAATGGTTTTAACACCATTATCTTTTCTAATTTTTGACAACGATTTTTTTGTATTTATATAATTCTTTATTTACAATAGTTTTCATGTTGTATCACTGCTACATTTTATACTTTTAGTAACATTTACTTTTTAACATTTGTTAAAATGTTAGTAATTCCCATCAAATTAAATTTTAGGTAACATTTAAACTCAAATGTTAGTAATATGTCTAATTTTTTAAAAAACTTAAAAAGTGTTACCTATTCTCAATGAGCTAACCACGCATGTTCTCACCTTCATTTTTACTGTCAGTGTCCTAAATGGTGAAACCACCTCTCCATCCTCCTCAATTTCTTGATCTTCTCTCTTCAATCTGTCACTCCCCTCATCGATCTCATGGTTCGCAAATGAAAACCACAATCGCATGTTCTGCACTAAATCCACCTCTTAATCCTCTTCAATCTCTTGCTCCTCCTCTTCGATTTCTCCTTCGCCACTGTCATCGAAGCCGCCGTCGCCGCCATCGTCACCGTCAAGGTGAGATCTTTGCTCTAGGATCTGAATTGAAAACTCTCAAGGTACGTAGAACTTAATCTATTGTTTTATGTTTGTGTTCTTGTGTCTAAAGTTAATCTCATTGAATTAAATTTGTCTTTTGAAAATTATTTTTGTTAATCTCATGATTCACTACACATTTCAATCATTTTGAAAATGGAAACGTTGATTTGATAGGTTTACAAGTCTTTCAAGCTTGTTCTCTTACCTGATTTTACAGTAAGCTATTCATCAACATCATGCAATGAAGTTTGTTGTTGTTGATCGAAGAGAAACTTCAATTGCACAAGTAACTTTTTTTATCTTTCACTGAATTTGTTTTCATTTGGCTTCTCAATTATAGTTAAAAATTATAGTTAATGAATTTTCATTATTATGCGAATGAATGCTATGTTGTGTTTGATGAAGAATTCAAATTTTTTTAGAATAATTTTTTTAGGAAAGTTCTTTGTGCTTTTGGGAGTGCATTTAAATTGTTTGATGAAATGCCTCAAAGAATTTTAGGAAAGTTCTTGCAACATTAAGGATCATGTCAGAACTAGTTAGGATGATCCCTAAGGCTCTCTCTATTCTTATCCAAGTTATGGTATCTTTCGATCGGCTCAATACCTTTTGCTTGATGAAGAGTTAGGCAGTAATGAAATTGTAAGAATCTCCTCTTATCAACGTGTATTGTCACAATGCCATACAACTTTTTTTTTCATGTGTATTATTTTTGGATTCTTTGGGTACAAATAAATTTTCTTACCCTCAGAAACCTGAACAACACGTGAAAATAATATAAGTCCAATTTTATGGCTTGAATGATGATTTTATGAATTTGATGATGATGGATGGTGGAAGTGCTATTTGTTATGAGCCGGAATGACTCTGTATGATAATGAATTGTGGGCGATTGCAGAATATGTTATAAGCCGGATGGCTGACTATGAATTATGAATCTAAGCCGGATGGTTGAGATGAATGTTGACTTATGGCTGAGGATAAATGCATATATGCTGAGTTATTGATAATGTGATTGTTGCACTTCCAATTATCTGAGATACGAGTTTCCCTGGGTAGTAACAGTGGCTAGCCACCACGTGCTCCAGGTTGAGACTTGATACTCTGCTGACCCTATGTCATAAGTGTGGCCAGACACTGTGAAAGTTCCGGATGAGCTAGCCCCCGTGAATATAGACCAGTGAGGGTGTTGGTTGTGAGTTATGATTATCTCTAGTGAATAACTCGAGTTGGAGATGCACGACAGAAGGACAGTTCAATGGCTAGCTACCAAGACTTGTCGGATTGGCTATATAACCGACAGATGATATCATCAGCCACTAGGACAGGCATGCATCATATGCATCTATGTGACATTGTTTGGGTGTGCATATTGTACATGGTTTGCCTTTGGGATTACTTGTGATTAACTGCTAATTGTTCTACTTGCAGTAACTCTTTGTTTGTGTTTGAACCTTCCTATTTGTGTTTGCAACTGAGACTCTGTTGGATTGTGCTGATTGGTTGTTGTTTGGGTTGTTTGGGTCTAGAGCCGTGGTTGAGCATGAGGTGGGCCGAAGGCCATCTCTGGTTGATGTTTCTGGTTTGGAAAAGTATGACAGACTAATTTGGTTCAGCATAGATAAACCTCCTGGAAGGCTTTTGAATTTTATTTTAAATGAACTATTTTCCTCTTTCAAAAATGATTTCAGATTTTTCTTGATAGTAAACCTTTGCTTTTGAAAAGATGCGTAAGGCGGTTATCAATCACTAAAATAAGTTTATCTCGCATATCCTATTATAGTAATTCTCAAAAACCCTCTACTGAGAACTCTTTTGAGGATGATGTTCTCACCCCCTACAAATTTTCCTTTTCAGGATATGGACGCAGAAGTCACGAAGAGTTTATCTAGTTGTTGTCGTGATGTTTTGTATTGTTTTAGTTATTGCTTATTATTCCCTCGCCTTTGTCTTTATATATTTTGTAAGAGGGATAGGAAATTGTATTGGTTAATGCTTGTAAAGTTATTTGATATATATAAATATATGTACTCTTTGTGAGTTTTTGTAAGTTGTGTTGTATGTATGGATGTACGTTACATAACAAAAATTTTTTTTGGAGCGGTATTGCAGTTAAAATTTTAAACAGGCTCATATTTTAGTATTAAATAGTATAAGAATCGTTGTAATGCCCGAGCTATCAGAGTTGCGCAGCTGGAAGCGTGAGTTTTGATAGTTAGGGTGTTACAGACGGCATCGCTCATATTGCTGGTTCTGTCCGTGAAGAGGTTAGTTTCCGAAATTGAATATATTTAAAAAATAAATAGTAGTTTATGATGTTTAGTCACTTAGAATTTTATTATGCGCGTTGTTGAGATTTGTAAACTACAAATGGTAGTTTTGCAAGTGATTTAGTGTTTGTTAGAATTTAAAAAGTATAAATGAAATGTAAAATAGCGTTTAACGATGTCTAGTTAGAGTAGTAATTAACTAGATTAGAGATTTTTTGGGAGTTTAGTGTTTACTAATGTAGGTTTCAAATGTTAGATTAAATAGGCAATAGAAGTTTGGCAAGGATTTAAGTTAGTTTTAATTTTTTTTAAACTTAATTTAATTCCTAAACATTAGGTTAACGGGAGTAATTTAGTTTATTTTTATTTTAGTTAAAATTAATTTAGTTTGGGTTTAGGAAAGTTTTATGTGAATTTAATTTATTTTAATTTATTTAAAGTTAATGTAATTTAATACTTAAATGTTAGTGTTTAAATTATTATATAATTTAGTTTAGTTTATTTTTATAGTTTACGTATTGAATATTAAATTAACTACGTACTATTAGAATTTAATTTAATTTGGTTTATAGCAACTTAATTAAATATTTATCGTTAGGTTATCCATGTCTAGGGATGCAACATAATTTACATTAAAGTTTATTTTTAGTAGAGTTGTCCGTTTTAGGGTATTAGGGATTAAAGTTGGATATCATTTTGTTGAGAAGGGCTGAATTCCGTGATGGTCTTTTAGTGAATTGGTTTGTTGATTTTGACTAATTTAAAAGAATTTTTTATCATTGTGCAGCCACATCGATGAATCACTAGTATGAGCAGGCAGATGACAAGATCATATTAAATCTGCAGATGGTTAGATTAGCCCATCCCGCGAGGCTCAACGACCACTGGTTTAGGTTGGATGAGCCGCTGTGTAACACCTTATCACCCTAAGCCTTACCTCTAGCCATAAAGCAAAGGATAAAAAAGTGCCACGACAGTTTTAAAACTCATATAATAATATATATAGTCAAAGGATATAATATACTAGAAGCCTGTTTCGAGGGTTACCTGAAACTAGAGGTCGATCTCAGATGAGATCTTCTATGCTGGTTGGAGCTGCGGAGTCCGATCTTGATGATGGTGATCGGAGTCGCTGTGTCCGACCCATTGGACTTGGTGATGATGCTGATCCTTCATCCCCGGAGGGTAGGGGGTGCTTGCAAGGGACTCCGATGCTTAAGTTAGTAAGGGTATTAAGCAGGTATTGAGTAGAATCAGAGTATGAGTTATACCTGGGTGCTCCAGTGTATTTATAATGGCATAGAATGACCTTCTTAGATAAGATAAGTTAGTTATCTTATCTTATCATTATCTTCAAGTGAGGTCATCTTATCTTAAAGGGAACCGCCTTTATCTCTACGGGCTTGGGCTGCCCTTGGATTTGGGACGTGTTCCTCTATTTGGGCCCTTTGTTGGGATTTCCTGTGACTTGGCCGAGCTCTTTGAGAAGAGGTCGGGTCATCCTGACCTGAAGAGGTCGGTCGCTTTGCCTGAAGAACATTCCGGGTCAGAGAGCTCGACCCAGGGTATGGACAGTGCCCCTGCTCGAGCTTGGTATTTATTTGGAGGTAGAGTCTTATTTTTTAGGACTTCGATCCTTCTTTGGTGAAGCCGAACTCGATTATTTTGTCGATTTCTTCCTTGTAGAGTTCTCTTTTGAATGCGGAACATTTTGTTTTTCCTTAAAAGCGCGTGCTTTTTGTATTAGCGCTCTGGCTTCGGGAATGTGCGAGGGTTTTAATTCCCTCATTAATTGATTTTAATGCCCCATTTCTCTTGGCCTTTCTGTTTTTGAATTTCACACTTAAAAAATGGTTTCTCTTCTCCGTAACTTTCTTTTCTTTCTCTCTTTCCATTTTCTGAAGTTTGCAGTTTTTTCATTTCCTTCTGCGACGTTGCTTGGCGATCTTTTGGCATTTTCTTTGCTTCTGGAGGGCAATTCTTGATTTTCTTCTTTCTGAAGCTCCCTCTTTTCTCCAGGTTGGTTCTTTTTTCTGCTTCTTTGTTCGCTTTGGATGTGATTCTTTTGTAGGGTTTTGATTTTGTCTGAGTTTATGTTGGAAAGCTTGAATCTTTTCATATTACCATGCTTGACTGTCGCTGTGATGTATATTTTCTGGTCTTCTTTTCATCTTTCTGTATGCTTCCGGATGGATTTCCTGGTAGTTTAGTGCCTTTAGGGCTTCGCATGTTGCCGCTGCTTGAAAAAAGGTTGCTCTTTTAATGCCTTTTGTTCTGTTGGCAATTTTTCTTTTGATGGAGACGATGATTTCTTGATGATTTCTGTTCCGGGTGTTATTTCTGGTTACAAAGAAAAAGGTCGTTGCTGGGATGTGAACTTGTAGATCCCCTTGGGTTCTTGTTCTGTGGCTGCCTCCAAAGGATGCCCCTAGATCTTTAGTGTAGGTCCTGGGGTCTTCTTTTGTTGCTCATACTGTGCTGGGTTATGTAGCCGAGTTATTTTGCTGTTGTCCGAGATGTTTTTTTAGTAATCCAATATTCTTTTCTTATTGTAGGACTAGTTGGCCTCATGGCTTCTCGCAAAAATATTGTTGAGAGGTCTTCCCAAGTCCCTGAGGGCATGGCTGATTGGGTGGATTCTATGGTTCTTCTGTGTATTTCTGTGGTGGACTCTAAGTTTTGTATAGAACTGCGAAAACATCATAGGTTTGTGGTAGCGGTGCCCAGGAGAGGGATTATGAGCTTGTAGCACCTGGTTCTGACGAGAGAGTTTGTTTTCCCACCTCAGTCGAGGGGGAGCATCCCTTTTTCTATGCTTATGAATATTTCTTTAGTCAGTTGAACATTACTTTTCCTTTTTCTGCCTTTGAAACCGACTTGTTGTGGTCGTGTAATATTGCTCCATCCCAGCTTCATCCCAATTCGTGGGGTTTTATAAAAAATTTTCAGCTGCTGTGTCAAGAGTTAGGCATTAAGCCTTCTCTAAATCTTTTCCTCTATTTGTTTGTTTCGGCCAAGCCTGGGGCCTCTTCAAAAAAGAAAGCTTCTTGGATTTCTTTTAGATCTGCTCAAGGGCACAAAGTCTTTACCATGTATGACGAGTCCTTTAAGGACTTTAAAAACTACTTCTTTAAAGTTCGAGCTGTTGAGGGGGTTCGCCCCTTTTTTCTTGATGAAAATGATGAACCTGCTTTTCCTCTTGAGTGGGAAAAGAATGTCATGGTGTCTCGGTATACTTGGGAGATGTTGGACAAGGTCGAACAGGCCTTTGTGAGTGTATTGGAGGATATTTGGGGGGAGCCTCCGCATCTAGATACTAAGAAATTTCTGGGGGACCCATCTTTGGTCCGAAATGTGTTGGGTACTGATGTGTTTTGATTTTATTCTATTTTACCCCTGTGATCCATGACTTTTGTTTGTTGATTCTGTCTTTTCTGTTTTTCAGAAATGTCGAAAAACAACGACTCCATGAAGGCTTTCAAAAAGGCCAGGAAGGCAGCCGCTGCACAAAACATCTCGGTCAAGGCGGCTGGGGAGGGGTCTTCTCAAACCATCATGAAGCCGCCCGTGCCGAGTTCCCGTGGACCGAGGAGGGTGATCCCTACTCCTCGGGTTCACCTGGCAGATCCTCAACAAACTTCTGCTGCTGCTTCTGGTGCTCCTCCCTCGAAAAAGCAGAAAACATCTGAGCCCTTTAACCTGGATGCCCCAGATTTTGATGCTGTCGAGTTTGTCGACCAGTAAATTGCCCCTTATGGTGGGCTTTCCATGGATGATGTGTCCCTTCTTCAGCACCTAGATTTCATCACCAGAAATAGTGTGAAGATGGCACATATGGGTGCGGCTATTTTCCGAACTGTTCAGGGTATCCCAATTCATGCTACAAAGTCTTTCATGGAAGAGGCTAAATCGGAGTTTGATCAGATCAAGGGTCTGAAGGAGGAATTGGAGGTGAAGTTGGCAAAGGTAGAAAAGGAACTGGAGGGTGAGAAGGCTAGCTCTATCGCCTTGGCGGCTTCCTTGAAGTTGGCTGAGGACATGGCATTGAAGCACAAGGATAACAATGTCTCAGCTTATAGGGAGTTGGTGCATCTCCGAGATGACTTGGAAACTTCTCGGGTTAATTATGCCGAGCTCCAGGGTCACCTTGTGGGTAGCGTGAATGCCGCTTATGAGAACCTGATGGAGCAGTTCCGGATTGTTGCCCCTGATGCCGATTTGACTCTCGTTACGTAGTAAAGGATGGCAAGATTGTCCCGGATGATCCCGATGATGACGTTGAACCTCCTCCTGCGCCTTCTCCTAAAGCTTCTGCTATGCCGGTTTCTTCAGCCCCCTCGACCGTAGTTGAGCCAGATCTTGATTGTTAGATCTTGAATCGAGGCGACAGGACGGTGGATGCGGTGCCTTTCCAGACTCGTCCTCTTTCACCTCCTGTTGATGCTGCTCCTGGGAAGCCTTTGGATCCTCTATGATTTCTCTGTCATGTTTGTGTATAGCCCGTTTTGTGGGCTTTTGAGCTCTTTATCTTTGTAACTGGTGTTTTGGTGATTGTTTTGATACTTCCTTTGGTTGCTCGTTTGGCAACTTTATTTTGAAAAATAAAGTAGTTCTCGAGCTTCCGGGGCTGGTCTTGGATGGCCTCTGGAGTTTATTATCATAACTTAGCAGCTTTTATATCATGTTTGCTTGCTCTTATCTTGGTACCTTTGTAGGCTGGGATTTTTTCCAACATGATCATCTTGATTATTTGGTTTGGTTTTGTTTGTAATCCTCCTTTTTGGACCTCGTTTAGATCTCTTTTGGGGATTTCGTCTGTAATTTCTGTGTCCTGAGCCTGACTTCATCATGTCAGATCCTGTCGAGTTTGCTTGGTAATCCTCTTTCTTGGACTTTGTTCATGTCTCTTTCTGGGAATTTACCTTTGTAGCTTTACGTCTTTCTGGGCCGACTTCATCAGGTCGGGCCCTATCGAGTTTTCTTGGTAATCCTCTTTCTTGGACTTTGTTCAGGTCTCTTTTAGGGATTACCTTTCGTAGCTTTATCTTTTCGGGTCGACTTTGTCACGTCAGGCCCTGTCGAGTTCCTTGATGATCCTCTTTTTTGGACCTCATTTTAGGTCTCTTTCAGGGATTATCTTTTGTAACTTTTTCTTTCCGGACCGACTTTGTCACGTCAAGCCCTTGTCGAGTTACTTGATAATCCTCTTTTTTGGACCTTGTTTTAGGACTCTTTCAAGGACTATCTTTTTGTAACTTTATCTTTGCAGGCCGACTTTGTCACGTCGAGCCCTTGTCGAGTTACTTGATAATCCTCTTTTTTGGACCTTGTTTTAGGTCTCTTTCAGGGACTATCTTTTTGTAACTTTCTTTCCGGGCCGGCTTTGTCACGTCGGGCCCTGTCGAGTTACTTGATAATCCTCTTTCTTGGACCTTGTTCAGGTCTCTTTCAGGGATTATTTTTTGTAACTTTTTGTAGGAGTCCGACTTCCTCATGTCGGGCTCTTCGAAGTTATAGTAATCCTCTTTTATAAGGTTGGCCAGACCTCTTTCCAGGGCTTTACTTATAACTTGGGTTGTTGTGGCTGGTTCAACTTTTTGTGCCGGCCATTCTTTAAGTTATTTTATAGCAATCCATTTTATTAGGTCCTCGTCAGGTCCTTTCTATGGATTACTTTCTATAACTTCTTGTATTATTCTGTTTTCATCTTTGCCGATTTTGTAGAATTTGGATTTTTAGCCCTTGTTTTTATTGTGATCGTGCAGTGAATTTGATTTTCACTTTTTGTCGATCTGTAGCTTTATAATCGGGCGATGAATGTTTTCAGAATAATACGACTTGAGCGTTTTGTAGAGAATCTGAACAAATTTTATTAAAGGAAAATGCAAATATACATGAGGAGTTAATTTCCTAAGTCGGGTGATTTGTAGGTCTTGGCGGGGCGCCTCGTTAAAAAACCTTTTTCAGGAAAAAGAGTGCGCCTTGTCCAAGATTTTTTATCATCCCTAGCTATAGTACCTTCTTAGGTTGCAGGCGTGCCATAATCTAGGAAGCTCTCGCCCGTCGAGTTCGGAAAGTTTGTAGTAGCCCTTTCCCAATACTTCTATGACTCGGAAGGGTCCTTTCCAGTTTACTGCCAGCTTTCCTTCTCCAGGTCGAGTTGTTCCTGTATCATTTCGGATTAGGATAAGGTCATTTTCAACAAAGGCCCACTGTATTACTTTTCAGTTGTATCTGGAGGCCATTCGTCTTTTCAGCGCCTCTTCCCTTATCCGAGCTTTCTCTCGGATTTTTGGAAGTAAGTCGAGCTCTTTCCTTTGAAGTTGGGAATTGACTTTTTCGCTAAAATGGATTACTCTAGGTGATCCTTCTTCGACCTCTACTGGAATCATTGCCTCCATTTCGTAAGCTAATCGGAAGGGTGACTCCTTTGTCGTGGAATGTGGAGTCGTTTGGTACGCCCAAAGGACTTGTGGGAGCTCCTCAGCCCAGGCTCCCTTTGCATCCTGTAATCTCCGTTTTATCCCTGCTAATATAACTTTGTTAGCAGCTTCGGCTTGCCCATTGCCTTGGGGGTGCTCAACAGAGATGAATTGTTGTTTTATATTCAGGTCGGCCGCTAGTTTTCTGAAGCCTACATCTATGAATTGGGTACCATTGTCTGTAGTGATGGAGTATGGAACTCCGAACCTTGTGACGATGTTTCTATACAGAAATTTCTGACTTCTTTGAGCTGTGGCATTGGCTAGGGGTTTTGTCTCGATCTATTTTGTGAAGTAGTCTATTCCTACTATGAGGAATGTGACTTGTCCTGATCCTTGAGGAAAAGGTCCGAGGAGATCGAGTCCTCATTTTGCAAATGGCCAAGGTGAGGTTACACTGATGAGTTCTTCTGGCGGAGCGGTGTGGAAGTTGGCATGTTTTTGACATGGCGAACATGTCTTTACGAATTCTGTGGCTTCTTTTTGTAGGGTTGGCCAATAGAATCCTGCCCGTAGTACTTTTTTGGCGAGTGCTTGCGCTCCAAGGTGATTGCCATAAATGCCAATGTGTACTTCTTCTAAGATATCCTTAGTGTTGGAGGTTGGCACGCATTTTAGCAATGGTGTTGAAATTCCTCTTTTGTATAAAGTATTATTTATGATGGTATAATATTGTGCTTCCCGTTTCAACCTCTTTGCCTCTTTCTCATCTGTAGGGAGGGCCTCTGTTGTGAGGTAATTAATTATGGGGGTCATCCATCTCTGATCGCGATCTGTTATGGCTAAGACCTTTTCTTCTTCTGAGATTGATGGCTTCTGTAGAATTTCTTGGAAAAGGCTTCTATTGTTGCCTCCTGGTTTGGTGCTGCTAGTTTTGAGAGTGCATCGGCCCGGGCATTCTGTTCTCGGGGTATGTGTCGAATCTCATACTCTTCGAGTTATCCGAGTTGTTCCCTAGTTTTGTCCAAATATTTTTTTCATAGTGGGATCATTGGCTTGGTAGCTGCCTGTTATTTGTGAAGTGACTACCTGTGAGTCGCTGAAGATGATAAGTTTTTGAGCTCCAACCTTCCTACCTAGCTTCAAACCAGCTAGTAGTGCCTCATATTCCGCTTGATTGTTTGAGGCAGGGAACCCAAATTTGAGGGAGAGTTCGATCTGGGTCCCTTGGTCGCTTTCAATTATTACGCCTGCTCCACTTCCTATTTTATTTGAGGAGCCGTCCACGTATAGATTCCATTCTGTGAGGATTTTCGGTGTGTCCGTGAATTCCACAATGAAGTCAGCCAGATATTGGGATTTGATGGCCATCCGAGCTTCGTATTAAAGGTCGAATTCGGACAACTCGACTGCCCATTGCAAGATTCTACCTGCCAAGTTTGTTTTCTGCAAGATTCCTTTCATGGGCTGGTTGGTCCGAATTTTAATAGTGTGAGACTGGAAATATGGGCAAAGTCGTCGAGATGTTATTATGAGAGCGTAAGCGAACTTTTCTATTTTCTGGTAGTTCTGCTCGGATCCTTGTAACGCTTTGCTGATGAAGTATATGGGTTGTTGCCCGCTATTATCTTCTCGGACCAGTTCTGAGGCTATTGCCCGATTTCCCACTGCGAGTTACAAGATAAGTGGTTCTCCTTCCCGTGGCCGACTTAATATAGGTGGCTGTCCCAGGAAATTTTTTGAAGTCTTGGAAGGCTTGCTTGCATTCAACTATCCATTTAAACTCCTTTCCCTTCCTTAAAGTGGCGTAGAAGGGGAGAGATCTTATTGCGGATCCCACCAGGAATCTGGACAAGGCTGCCAACCGCCCATTGAGTTGTTGTACCTCTTTGATATAAGTCGGGCTTTTCATGTCAAGTACGGCCCTGCACTTGTCCGGATTTCCCTCGATTCCTCTCTGTGTGATTATAAAACCCAAGAATTTACCAGCTTCCACCGCGAAGGTACATTTTGTGGGATTGAGTCGCATGCCGTGTCGTCTTATGGTGTTGAATACTTGTGTTAGGTCGGATAATAACATCTCTTTGTTTTGCGTCTTCACTAGCATGTCGTCTACGTAGACCTCCATGAGCTTTTCGATGTGATCCAAAAAAACTTTGTTCATTA
Source organism: Arachis duranensis (assembly GCF_000817695.3). Lineage (NCBI taxonomy): Eukaryota > Viridiplantae > Streptophyta > Magnoliopsida > Fabales > Fabaceae > Arachis > Arachis duranensis. Next base: position 73,832,315 of record NC_029778.3, on the reverse strand, counting down.
ATCTTTGGTAAGTGGCTCCCGCATTTTTGAGACCGAAGGGCATAACAATGTAGCAGTAATTTGCCTTTGGGGTTAAGAAAGAGGTATTTTCTTGGTCGGGTGGGTACATTGGGATTTGGTTATATCTCGAGTATGCGTCCATAAAGGAAAGGTATTTGTATCCGGAGGAGGCATCTACTAGTGCGTCGATGTTTGGGAGTGGATAAGGATCTTTCGGGCAAGCTTTGTTGAGATCGGTATAGTCGGTGCACATTCTCCACTTTCTATTTGACTTTTTTACCAAAATGACATTAGCAAGCCATAGCGGGTATTTGACTTCTCTTATGAAGCCTGCCTCCAGTAGAGCTCGTACCTATTCTTCCACTGCTTGAGAGCGTTCTGGTCCTAGCTTTCTGTGCCTTTGTTGTACCGGCCGAGATCCTGGGTAGACTGCTAGCTTGTGGCACATTAGTTTGGGATCTATGCCTAGCATGTCTGCGGCTTTCCACGCAAAGAGGTCGGCGTTGTCGCGTAGGAACTGCATGAGTGATTCTTTTATGTCCCCTTTTAGGAGTGTGCCGATGTTGGTTGTTTGGTCCGGGGTGTTCCCGATATGGATTTTCTCTATTTCTCCTTCAGGTTGTGGGCGGAGCTCCTCCCGCCTCCGAACTCCACCGAGCTCGATTGTGTGGAATTCTTCTCCCCTGCCTATGAGGTTTAGAATTTCGTTGTAACAGCGGCGTGCCATCTTCTGATCTGCCTTTACTGTGGCTATTCCTTCTGCGGTTGGGAATTTCATGCATAGATGCGGAGTTGAGACTATTGCACCGAGTTGATTTAACGTTGCCCGACCTATTAGGGCATTGTAGGCTAAGCTTACGTCAACAACGATGTAATCTATTTTGAGTGTTCTTGACTGACTTCCCTTTCCAAAAGTTGTGTGGAGTGGGATGTATCCCATTGGTTGAACCGGGGTATCACCTAACCCGAACAGGCTGTCCGGATATGCTCTGAGTTCTTTTTCTTCCAAGCCGAGTTTGTCGAAGGCGGTTTTGAATAAGATATCGGCAGAGCTCCCCTGGTCTATCAGTGTGCGATGAAGATTTGCGTTTGCCAGTATAATAGTGATGACCATGGGATCGTCATGCCCTGTCGCGATGCCAGATGCGTCTTCCTTGGTAAAAGTGATTACAGGGATGTCGGGTGCTTCCTTCCTTTCTGCAACGTGGTATACATCTTTGAGATGTCTTTTGCGGGATGATTTGGAGATTCCTCCCTCGGCGAATCCGTCGTGTATCATGTGGACGTGTCTTTCTGGCGTCCGGGATGATCGCGCAGTTGGTCTGACATCTTCTGCTCTTCTTCTTTTCCTTTGTTCATCCTCATGGGTGGCCAGGTATCGATCTAGCTTTCCTTCTCGTACGAGCTTTTCTATGACATTTTTTAAGTCAAAACACTCATTGGTGGAGTGCTCGCGGATCCGATGGTATTCACAATATTCAGCCCGGTTTCCTCCTCCTTTTTTGCCTTTGAGTGGCCGAGCTGGTGGTATTTTTTCTGTCTTGCAAACCTCTCTGTAGACATCCACGAGAGACACCCGAAGAGGGGTGTAATTGTGGTATTTTTTGATTTTCTCTCCATGTCGATCTTCCTTTTTTCTGGAATCTTTGTCTTTATCCCGAGGGGTGAACCCTGCTTTTGCGGTCTCTCCTAATCGAGAGTTTTTCTCCATGTTGATGTACTTTTCCGCTCGCTCCTGTACCTCGTTCAGAGATGTGGGGTACTTCTTTGATATGGATTGACTAAAAGGCCCTTCTCGCAGGCCATTAATGAGACCCATGATGGCAACTTCTGTTGGAAGGTTTTGTATATCCATGCATGTTTTGTTGAATCTCTCCATGTAGTTACGTAGGGTTTCTCGCTCTCCTTGTCTGATTCCCAGTAAGCTCGGCGCATGTTTTTCTTTGTCCTTTTGGATGGAGAATCTGGCCAGGAACTTTTTGGCCATGTCGTCGAAACTCGAGATGGATCTTGGAGGGAGGTTATCGAACCATTTAATTGCCGTTTTTCTTAAAGTAGTTGGAAAGGCTTTGCAACAAACTGCATCTGAGACATCGGTGAGGTACATTCTGCTTCTGAAGTTGCTGAGATGATGGCTGGGATCCGTAGTGCCGTCGTACAAGGTCATGTCTGGGAGTTTAAAGTCTTTTGGGATTCTTGTCTTCATGATTTCCTTGGTGAATGGATCTTGGTCCTTGCGGGTGCTATCTTCGGGAGTGGATCGGCTGGCTTTAGTCTTGACATCGGTTTCAAGTTTTAGGAGTTTGTTCTCCAATTCCCGGCGTCATCTTATTTCTCTTTGTAGATCCTTCTCGGCCTCTCGTTGACGTAGAGCGTCTTCCTCAAGTTTTTTTAACCGGTCTTGAAATGCCTCCAGGGCTCCCTCGTTTGGGGAGTCCTTATTGTTGATTTGGGGAGTGTCTTCTGGTGTAGTGTCCGCATTTTTGTGCGGCATTCTATCCTCTAGATCTGAGCCGTGGTTGTTCTCATAGTCGTCCGCCATGGTGCTGGGATGATTTCCAGGTTCTCCGGCAACGGTGCCAATGTTCCGAGGGTTACCTAAAACTAGAGGTCGATCTCGGACGAGATCTTCTATGCTGGTCGGAGCTGCGGAATCCGATCTTGATGATGGTGATCGGAGTCGCTGTGTTCGACCCGTTGGACTTGGTGATGATGCTGATCCTTCATCCCCGGAGGGTGGGGGGTACCTGCAAGGGACTCCGATGCTTAAGTTAGCAAGGGTATTAAGCAGGTATTGAGTAGAATCAGAGTTTGAGTTATACCTGGGTGCTCCAGTGTATTTATAATGGCATAGAATGACCTTCTTAGATAAGATAAGTTAGTTATCTTATCTTATCTTTATCTTAAAGTGAGGTCATCTTATCTTAAAGGGAACCGCCTTTATCTCTACAGGCTTGGGCTGCCCTTGGATTTGGGACGTGTTCCTCTATTTGGGTCCTTTGTTGGGCTTTCCTGTGACTTGGCCGAGCTCTTTGAGAAGAGGTCGGGTCATCCTGACCTGAAGAGGTCGGTCGTTTTTCCTGAAGAACATCCCGGGTTGGAGAGCTCGACCCAGGGTATGAACAAATCCCAATCAAGCTACTGGTGAAAAGAGTGAGGTATACAAAAGAGAACTAGACATAGTCTGTGGAGTTTAGGCTGGCTAGCTTTAACAGAAATACAACAGAGTCTTGAAATAAAATAGCAACATCCTATTCTCTCAAAGTAAGCCTCTAAGGCAACAAGTATAATATACAAAAGTTAAAGAGATACTATATCAAAATAACTCAAAATGTAAGAGATATAAGCGATCATCCGCTCAGTAACCATCCCACAAACTCACCGAGGTGGGTTGCGACCTGCATGTAAAAAACAACAACCACAACATATGGTATGAGAATCGGAGGTTCTCACTATGATAACAGTGCCCAATAAATAAGATATAAGGTTTCAGGACGCCAAAGACAATCCTAGAACTTCACATCGTTACAAGTATTCAAGCTTAAAGACAATATATAACTTAAACCAATAATAGGGTAATCTAACTTAAGGAAATTTTAAGCTAACATAAACACCGCTATCCCACAGCCTTCACTAACCTATCCTCCATGCGATCCTATCACCACCGCCTACCAAGCCTCCTCAATCCCAGCAGAAAAATACAAGTAATGCAAGCAAGTAAAGCACAGGTAATATACATTTACAGTAGGAAATTCAGGAAGCAAGTAAGCATGTTATACATTTAGGCACAAGATGCAAGTAAGCAAAGCAAGCAAACACATAGAAGATGCATATGATGAATGCCTGTCCTATTGGTCATGATATCACTTCTCGATTCAACTGCCAACCCGACACATCCTCTTGGGATGTCGCCTTTCGGTCACGAATAATTGGTACCCCAGGGGTATAGTGCCCAGTCCACTATTCAGGGATATAGTGCCCGGCTCACTCTTGTGACTCGAAAGGATGCGAGTAGGATACCATGTCTCAAACCTCACATCGCAACGTAAGCGAGATTAACCATTGTCCTTACTCCGGTGCCGCAACCTTGACAAGTGGCATTAACCACCATCCTTGTTAGGCGCATTGTGAATTACCAAATATCATCACATCAATAATGTATAGTCAGTCTCAGTGATCGATTTCAGTATTCAACAAGTTCATCATTCACCTCCGAGTTCTAAATTCATCATAACCATCATTAGTTCTCAATTTCACAAGTTCATCATCAATCCGGCGTTCCATCAATTCACATAACAAATTCATCCAACTTACGTACCAAGCCTAAGTCACCGTCTTTTAAACTCACTAATAGAAAATACCAATTTTAAATCACCTAACTCATTCTCACAAGTCTCAAAGGCTAATCACTAGCTAAGAGCCTTAAATAGAGTTTAGAGAAGTTTAGAAAGCTAGAAGAACACTTAAAATGTTAAAAAAAAAGTTTTCAGCAAAACAAGGGTATCACGTACGCAAGCCCCCTTCTCGCGTACGCATAAGTGTCATTCGGCCATAGTCGCGTACACGAGCTACGTCCACGTACGTGAACACTTGAAACAGCAAGGGGTTGCCGGGTCACGTGTTACACATCGCATATGCCTGCCGGTAAAAGCAACATGCTCGCGTACGTGAGAGTACTTGGCAACACCCAATCCCTGCATCGCGTGCACTATCCGCATACGCATGCCCCGAAAAACTTAGAAATTTTTGAAAAGCTGCAGAATTTAGATATTTGTACTGAACTTCAAACGCACATAACTTTTTCATTTTAAAAAATTTTTCATCCGTTCTTTGAACGTCTTAAAACTCTCGGACCCAACTTTCATTCAAATTAAGTTTCATAAAAAACAAGTATCTAAAGGCCAAGTTATGCCTCATCAAAATTCATCAAAAATAAGGTTTTACCAAAATTGACAAGATTCTCTAATTTTTCCAACACTTCAATCCAAACCTAATCCAAACATACCCAATTTTCAATCCTACACTTCACGCACCTTACCAATTTAATCCACATCACTACCAACATACCTAAATCAATTTCAACACCTTTATCATCCATAACTTCATTTCTCAATCCATTCCACAATTCCAAATCCAATAACATTATCCCATATACAAACCATATTCACAATCATCATCATTCACCATCAAATTATATAATCATCATGATCATCATTATCATTATCACAACATCTATCATACAAACCCATTCAACTTCCATTCAACATTCTAATCACAAATAAATCAATCATACAATTTCAACCTATCTTAAGGTAACTAGCCTAAGTTTCATGAAACATTATATATTACCTAAAGAAAACTGAAATCATAACTTGATCGATTTTCGCACAACTCAAAATTGCCCAATGCTCACTTCCAAGTAAGCTCAACAAGGTTTCACCACCAAAGTTCAATCCAAATACCACAACCAACTCCAATAATCACCAAATTCAAGCTATACACATTTAATTTGCCAAAATCAATATCTAGGACTCACAAATACACCAAACCACAAGAGTTTCAAAGAGACTTACTTTACCCAATTGTATTAGGGGCAAAACCTAATAATACTCCAATGCTAGATCACCCCTAAACAACCAAAATCACAAAATTTATTCAACAACTATACCCAAAAACGCAAAATCTGTTAGGATTGAAGAAAGGAGTGTGAAATTCAAATTTTTACCAGAAATTCTTAACTAAAAATAATGGACACGGCAAGAGCTTCGCATGGCCGCAAATAGCACCCGAGTCGGAGCACCGTCGCTCAAGTTATGAGCGAAACAAGGTGATGAGTGAATAGTGTCAAGCTCTCTTCCCTCACCTTTGAATCTCAGCTGCATGCACTGCCGGCTAATTTACCGATACGCGTTTTTACGCAATTTTTCACAGAAAATTACATTTTTTGCCACTCAGAAAAATTCACTGAATTCAAAGTTCATCTTCAAATTTTCGAATTAAGACTTCTAAAAATTTTTGAACCTATTTTGGTCAATTAAATTATTATTTTATTTTAAATGGTTGTTAATCTCCGGTTCTTACACGCTGGTTAGTGCATTTGTCGAGCAGTGGAGGTCCGAGACTCATACCTTCCACATGTCGTTTGGGGAGTGCATGATTACACTTTAGGATGTTGCGTACTACTTAGGCCTCCCCATCAACGGACATTATGTCAGTGGTTGGCTGACGGACTTCGAGCAGTTCATTGATGGAGGGCGACCTGTATGGGATTGGTTCCAGGAGTTGTTGGGTGTTGCCTCTAGCAGACTGCATCGACAAGTTCACTATGAAGTGCACTTGGATGCAGAAGACATTCAGTCACCTTCCTCACGACGCAAACGAAAAGACAGTCAGGAGGTACGCGAAGGTGTACATCATGATGCTATTATCCACCCAACTCTTTGGTGACAAGTCCGGCACACGCATGCATATCCGATGGCTACCGTACGTAGCGAGATTAGAAGACATGAGTGGCTACAGTTGGGGATCTGCCGCTCTGTCGTGGTTATACTGGTGCTTGTGTCGTGTGGCCAATAGGAATGTCGTTAAGTTGGTCAGTCCTCTGCAACTCCTCTAGTCATGGATCTTTTGGCGCTTCCCGGGTTTCAGGCCCGATGGTTTTGAGGCCTTTCATTGGCTGTTGGTGACGAGGTACTTATCATTTATGGTTGTCATGTTTAGTAGCATATATTACAGATTATTGCCGTTGTTAATAACACGTTTTGGGTGTCAGATGGTTAGGTTATTAACCCACATCGAGCGAGAAGGGGCCTAGAGTCGCGCATTGGAGGCTCAAAATATATTAGTCGCACATTAGAGGCTCAGGATAGATCTACCCTGGCCGAGAGATGTAAGTGTTTTAGCTTTCAATGCAAGCATTCATTGTTGTTGTTTCTTTAAACTATTTACTGGATGTAAATTGACTTGCAATACTCTTCATTTTTTATCAGTTCACGTGGATGCTATATAGCGCACCGGAGGTGGTTCAGGTAGTTCATCCCGAGATCTTGTTCCTATTAAATCATATGCACTTATTTCTTATTAAATCGAATAAGGTAGATTCGAATTATAACTCTAACCCTAATTATGTTAATCGAATCAGCCTCATTCAAATTGCATGCATGAACGTCCCCACCATAAATCGACACAGTCTGCTTTGAATTACGTAGATTTACGTTTATCAACATAAATTGAATTAGGTTGATTCGAATATCATAAAAACATAGTAAATCAAACTAAGTTGTTTTGATTTACATTAACTAAAGGTAAATCGAAATAGTTTGCTTTGATTTACATAAAATTAAGACACCCACGTAACATCTTCTATTTTAGAAGATCTATATAATTTTCTACCTTAATTGATTTTTTTATATAAATTGTCCTCAAAATAGAATACACATCAAAATATAAAATACATGTTAAAAATAAATCAGAT
>NC_029778.3:73821719-73824509 GCF_000817695.3 Arachis duranensis | reverse complement strand
AATTATGCTGATTATCCTTTGAATTGCTAAAAGTTATCAAAGTTAATTTAAATTTTTTTTAGCTTTCTTGAAAAGAAAATTAATTAATTTTATATATTATTTATTCTAAGATATAACACAATATTGATTAAAAATAAATTTCTATAAATAGCACGCCTACGCTTGTTAATTTCCCTAATAGCTCTAATACAAATCAATTAAGTCGACATGTCTAAAAGTAGGGATGACTTGCGCATTTATATTGTGCATATTATTGCGGTATATAGCAGTATAGCACTATTTATAGGCACACAGGATAAGGTACGAAAAGATGGGTTGTTAGGTATTGGAAATGACATAATGATAAGCAATATTAGGCGATGATGGCGAACATTATTGAGTAAATGTCTGTATCAAATTGCATGGCGATCTTTTCCGTACGTTAGATCAGAGAATGTGAGAAACAAAAGCTGAAAGTGACATTATTATACGTGCATGGAATTTTGAATATTATATATCTATATATCCTTGTCTCCAAATCAAGGCCTTTCATCATAGTGTGTCCTTTCTCCAAGGGTGTATTCTATGAAGTATGGGACCTTATAGGTTAATTCACCTATTGTAAATATCAATAATCAGGAGCGGAGTTAGAAATTTTGTTGGGAAGGACTAATATAAAAAATATAAGTTAAAAAAATAAAAATTAAAAATTAAAAAAAATAAAGATTTATACATATAAATTATTAATTTTAGAGGGGTTATTGTTCTTTTTCTTTTAAGCTGACTCTATCACTGTATTAATTAAAGAGAATAGAGTCATAAATAATATGAAATATAAAAAGGTTATTTTAGTAGTCTTGTGTTACTATAAATAAGGTAATTATAACATTTAAAAAATAAAAAATAATTATTTTTAACTATTAAAAAATTGACCACTAATAAAATTAACTACGAAAAAATTAACTTAATATTATATCTATAAAAAATTAATATTATTTGACAAAAATATTCAATTACTAAATTTAAAATTGATTCCATCAAAAATTTTATAAAACTTTTAAAATATTCTTTTTATCACCTTATCTATCTCCAATGATTTTTTAACAGCTTTTCAGAACAAAAACTAAAATCTATCAATTAACAATTATTAATATATTACATGTAGTTTCTCGAGAGTGCTGGATAAAGAAGAAAATATGAGGACGAGGAGGCGGAGAGGGCCTTACTGCCGCCGTGGAAGAAGAAAGCATTAGAGCGGTGGGTGAGGGATCCTTTGAGTACTCGTGGATGGAGCCATTCACATTCGATTGTTGTGCGATCAGAATAATTAGAACCAAAATCAAATTTCCACAGCAACGGTTATGGTAGGTGCGACTCACAAACTGAAAGTCCATCGTCAATTAGCGATGAGATTTAATTGATGGATTTAGTTATGCCTCCGCCATAATTAAAAGTGGTTGAAAAGTAATGGAGACGGAGAAGGTGCACTACAAAAGACACGCCGAATAGCGGCGGTTTTTTTAAGGATTTGCGGCGGTTTTTAATCGCTGCGAAACAGAATTCCAGAGGTTCATTAAGTGTTGCCTAGTAGGGGGTGGTAATATGATTTCGCGGCGGTTCTAACGAACCGCTAGCACAACCGCTGCAAATTAAATAATTGATTTTGCGGCGGTTGTAGAACCGCCGCTATTTCGGTAGTGGATTTAAAAAAAATTGCGGCGGTTTTGAAACCGCCGCAAATTTATGTGGGTTTTTTTTTTTAAATAATTAGTGTGGATTATTAGAACTTAAATAATTAGATAATAGTTAGTTTCTAACTGCTAACAGACTAATTACCAAAGTGCTAGTCTAATCTAATCTAACTAACTGTATAAGCTAATAAATAGTTAAATACTATTCATCAAACAAAATATTTCTTACTCATATGACCATGAACACAAGCCAAATTTTGACTGTACAATAACAAAGTAACTTTTAAGTTTTTATTTTCATTTTTTTTCAATGATAAACTTATTCTAAATTTACCTGAATATAACAGAATAACATGACAAATTAACAATTAAAGTTTATTGTAGGCAATAACGTAAGCAGAGATGAAAGTTATTTCTGTCAAAAATGATAAAAAATGGCTCACATTCATTTGCACATCTATAACAGGTTCTACAACAGAGCTTGATGCTCTTGAATGCCAACCAGGGTCTTCTTCCTACACAATAGAAAAAAATAACAGCAAAAGTAATCAGGTAACATTCTGCATTTTACCATTAATCATTGCCTAAATAAAATTATTCCATTAACCTCCAATATTTTCACAAAAAGACGCATGGCTTCTGTGGAAGACATGTTTTCAAGCTGGTTCCAACTGCATTAATAATTACTTCCTTTAACAACATTCTCCACAATTTTATCATGAAAAATAAAAGTAATGCATGAAGCAAGTATAACATCAACATAAGCACTATTAACTTAAAGAACACAACACTCCGAAGAGAATATGCATGGATAAACACATTAAATTCAGATTCGCACATAAAGAATATATAGAATACAAGTTTCACGGAGAGAGTTTATCAACACTATAGCATAGAGAGCATAGATATTAGCAGACAAATCTTGCCCATTTGCTATGCTCCATAATTTTACAGGTACTGAGAAGCTTTATATATTATAGATTATATATAAAGCGAATCTGTCATCAACCACAATAAAAACACCATCGAATCTTTATAACAAGAAAAATAAATCTAATTGATTCGGAAGGAGAAAAGAAAATCAGCAAGGACAATGTGGATCGAAGTAAATGAAGCAAAG
>NC_029778.3:73800202-73821600 GCF_000817695.3 Arachis duranensis | reverse complement strand
TTGGCAAACTTGGAGGTGAGAGCTTTGGTTGGAGAGTTTGATCCCTCAAACCCAACATACGACGCTGCAGAATAGAATTTACCTGGATATTGCAGACTCGAGCTTCCTCTCATCATTACCATCTGATTCTTCAATTTTACAACTACAATCAATTAAGCTGCTGCTGCTTCTTCTTCGCGGGAGGGACGGATGCGCTGTTTTATTTTATCACTTTTTTTTTTGCCTCTGTTCTTCAATAACTGGAACAAAAAGGAAACAAAAGCTAGACTTACATGTATAAATTTTTTTCACAACACAGAAAAAGATTTTCCGTTAGAGGAAACAATCAAATTGTGCCCCCCTATAAATAACATTTTCTCCCCATTACAAGCAAGTGAAACAATAATGCAAAATACCTTTACACACATTAATTGCACCATGTGATAATGCATAAATTAGAGAAGTACTATAAAAAATTAATTCAAAACCTTTGGATGGTACAACAGCTTGGGGATTCAAAATTAGCCCCTCCCCGCATTATGTCTCTAACTGCTAAATTAATTGAGGAGAGCTTGGGCCTAAACAAAGAAAATAATCCATCACCAGTGTTTGAAGAATTAGAAATGATATAAGGGGCAAATAAGAGATGAAACAGTAAAGAACGAACCATACACAATCAATTCCTATAGGGTGCAAAGATCAACCAAACAAACCAAAATTGATATGAACATCAGGCAATAAATACCATGAGAATCCTTAGACACATGCAGTTTTGAAGATGATCTATGGCTGCCTCAACCCATTCCTTTCTTAGGCAAATTAGATACACTATCACTGCTGAATCCTCCATCAGATGTTAGCACTGAACCCAGAACAAACTAGAAAAACCTAAAGCAAAATAGAAAAATCAGAAGGCACAGCATCAGCTCAATAGAAATATATGCATATCCTGTTCATATATGGCTACAATATAAAATTTTATCAAACTACTCTATTTCTCTTTTAACTTGAATTGCTTTAATAACCTGATTTGAAATTTAATTCTTCCTTTCAATAGAATCTGAGTTTTTCTCTCATTGTTCCATATAGTGAAATGAACTTAGAAAAAAAGTTAGGGGAATAGTGGAACAAAATAGAAGCATAACAGTTTCAAAAAAGGAAGAAGCAGAGTTACCAATGAATCTGTCCTGGTTTCGGCGACGGTTGTCACTGGTGGCGGCGTGTGCGATGGCAACCTCCTCTCCCTATTCAGCTCCTCCCAGCGGCAGCTCTATCAATGAAAACAACAACAAACCCTAATGGCGACGGGAACAGGGTGCAACGGCGACGACCTTGACCCCAATCGACGGCAGCGGCGGCAGTAGAGCAAGTGCGAGAACAGACCTCTCCTTCTCCCCTGCGTTCATCGTCTTCTGCTTCTCCTTCACTCTTCGTCGTTATTCTCCTTCGTGAGCGCGCGCGCGCACTCCCTCTCTTCGCGAACTCTCTCTCTCTCTCTTTGGCTTCAGTGGCGACGACGGCAAGCTTAGTGGCGGCGGCGGTGGCAAGACGCGATGGTGAAGACCCGCGATGAGGACGATGACGGCGCTGGCTTCGCGGTGAGCTGATGCGATCTCCCTCTCTCTTCGCGGTTCTTTCTCTTGCGGTTCTGGTTTTCCGACGGCATGGCAACGCGACGGCGGCGGCAAACCTAGCAGCGTCGGCCCGGCTCCTTCCTCCCTTCCCTCTTCTTCTCCGTTTTCCCTCTTTTCTCTTTAGGTTTCTCTCTTTCTTTTTTATGTTGTTGTGTTTTTGGGAAGGAGGAGATTGAAATATTGTCAAAAAAAAAAGGTAAATTAGCTTCGGTTCTTAAAAATTTGTGGCAAAACCAAATGAAATAACTGCTCTTCCTACTTTCACCACTAAAACTGCTGAAAAACCACCAGATAACTGCGGTTGTGAAAACAGCTGCTAATTGTCCGCAGCTATCTTTCGTTTTTGTGGTACACGTGTAAAACGGGTGTTTTAAAAATTTTATAAAATTTTTAATAGAGTCAATTTTAAATTTAACAATTTGATATTTTTGTCAAACGATACTAATCTTTTATGGGTATGACGGCAATTTAATTTTTTCGTGATTAATTTTGTCAGCAGTCAAATATTTTATTATAAAAATAACTATTTACTCTTCTAAAAAATATTGTGAAAATTAAAATGACATTTTATTATTAGTTAGCAACGTTTTTTTAAATATTGCTAAAAAATATTATCAAAATATAAAAAAATTATTTTAATTTTAACAACACTTATATAGCTACCATAAATATAAGCATATTAGAATCCACCAATATAAAAGTATTTTAAAAATGACAAAAATAACCAAATTTTTTTTAAATAAACAACAAATAACTTTTGTATCTAATAAATAATTTATATACGTGCGAAAAGTTGAAGAAAAATTCGATTTATAAACCTCTTTTTTATTTAATTTCTTTTTTAATTTTCATTCATTCAAAAAGAGTCACAAGGTATTCAAAAATAAAAAATCTCTTCGGTTTAATCATTTTTGCAAACAATCACATCAAAATATAAGTTTTAAAGTTATTTTGAGAATATATATCTTATATACTTGATCTTTGTCCTTTTAAGTTTTTAATTATTTATTTTTAAACAAGAAAGTATTTAAATGTATTTCGTATTTTGGACATGGAAAATATTATTAATTATTTAAAAATTAAGATATGTAAGGAGAAACATTTCTTAGTTGATCATGAGTATTGTGTTTTTGTTGGGTATAGATATTAGTAATGTGTAGCGAAGTATGTAATAGGACTGTTTGTGGTTAAGTTCCTATCAGTTTTGAATGAAAAAATCATTTCAGTTTAAAAGATTTATTATGTGGTTATGTTAATCACTTCAAGTTGTTTCATAAGTCTAAGAATAATTCCACCATATAATTAGGAAATTCAAAAGCATGCATTTTTTAGACACACAAAATTAAACTTACAGAACCTCACAAAAAATATCTAAATTAAACAATTTGTTATTAGAGAGATAAAATATTAAGTAAAAGTTCTCTAACTCAAAAGATCTACCAATAATACTTTTTCAACCTATCACATCCCACTCTAACGTTTCAAAAGGCTGTGATAGGATTTTCCTTTGAAAACAAACAGTAGTAATATGCAAATTGTATATTTGAAAGGTATCATAAAGTAAGTAAAGTTAAAAAATATTTATTATCATTTTACCTCCATATCAAACTGTCAATTACATTTTTGCTATTTTAGTTATGAAATTATATATTTTATTTTGTCTTTGCGTGGGTATGTAATTACTCAAACTTTTGAAAATAAAAATTGATAACATATTATCACAAGTTCTATGATAAAAAATAGAATTAAATCATTGTTAACATAAATTTGTGTATTATTGCGCATGACTCAGATTCAAATTAAAAATAAATAAATTTGACATTAAATATTCCTATCATTATAAAAAAAACCCATACTGTTACTCCATTATTTAATTATTTTCAGATTATTTTATCTCCCTTTACCGATCCAAATAATATATCCTCCAACAACATCAAAGAAGCATAGAATAATATTGCAGAAAGCAACAACACTGTGGCTAAAAGCAACAGCAACAACGGGAAGAAATTAAAGTAGATTCAACGGGGCTGGTGATCTCACGTGAAAGCAAATAAATGTAAAGTGATCATGAAGAATATCGGTCACTTATAGAACACTATATAAATTCCTATTTATAGCCATCCACCTCCTCAATGGATGGTTAGGATTAAATCTAATCAATGGTCTAGATTAATCATCTAGAACCTTCTTTATAAATATCTATCCTACCACTACTTTCTAAATACTTCTAGATTGTTCCATACAACTCTTCATACTTTTATATCAATCCACACTCTTCTAGAATATTCTATGATCTTCTAGAGTCTTCTAGAACCTTCTAGGGTATTCCAGGAACTTCTAGGACATTCTAGAACGTTTCAGAACCATCTAGAGTATTCTCAAACACTCTAAAAAACTATACAAACACTGTTAAATCTAACCTTCTAAAAATTTACTGTGACAAAACTCTTTAAATAATAAGTTTAATTTTCATGCATGATAATGTAAAATATTTTATATATTTATTTAATTATATTTATATGATTAATAAAAATAATTATTTTATTAATGTAGTATTATATAATTAAATATATATAAAAATTATTTTATACTGATAGTGTATCAAAATTAAATATATATAATTATATCTAACAAGTATTTTTACATCATTGCATAAATAATTATAATTTATATTAAATATTTCCTTACTATTATTACATCAATATTAAATTCATATTACGTATACTGCATAAATACTGTGAAATGAAATGAAAAGAAGATATTCATGGAATCGAAGTGGATTCCAGAGACACCACCACCCCTGTTTCTTTCTATCAATGTTTATGCACCATCCATGGGTCCTCATCGAAGTGTTCTAAGAAAAAATACTTTTGCGGTGAACACAACTATAAAGAATCCAACTTTTGTTTGAACACTTTGGTGAAAAACTTTTTTGTGGTGCTTTTTCTTCATTCGGGAAGGGGATTTCTTTTGTTTGCTACTAGGCTCTAGATGGCTTTTAAATTCGAGTGGATTTTTCATTGGAAAATGCTAGGTGCAATGGTATATTTGGTTTCTTATTAGTAAGTTTATTCGATCTAATGGAAAGTAACTATTTTAACTTCAGCTTACAATAATATAACTGAGTTAAGCTTAAAATAGTCTTTGAACTTTCAGTCAAATTTTAAATTGTCCACAAATTTTTAATATAGTAACCCAAAATGTTCCTTAAATTTAAGAATAAATAGCTAAAATAATTTTCAAAAAATTTTAGAGTATTCAGCTTAATTAGTTTCTTAGAAAATTTTACTCTTTACAAATTTTTTATGATTAATCTTGTTCATACTTTGGCCTAACAGCTAAAAACCAGGCCCAATAGCACAAAAGGCCCACCAATAAAGGTGGACTTTATGATAAACCTGACCTCTTTAAAAAGGTTGGACAATGACGTAGAGGTCCAGCTTTACTTGACCTAACGAGTAACTACCTCCTTAAGTCTCTCTAACTAACTCCACTTCATCTGGAAGGTAGATCCCAACAAACTTTCAAGATAAAGGGAATGCTTATCTGTTAGGAAAAATAAAACTACTCCAATAAATGTGATTATCTACTCTACTATAAATACACTGGAGCCCCAGGTATAATTCACGTTTTAATCTACAAAAAACCTGCTCAAATTATTTAGTTTAATTAGTTTCTTAGAAAATTTTACTCTTTACAAATTTTTTATGATTAATCTTGTTCATACTTTGGACTAACAGCTAAAAACCAAGTCCAATAGCGCAAAAGGCCCACCAATAAAGGTGGACTTTATGATAAGCCTGACCTCTTTAAAAAGGTTGGACAATGACGTAGAGGTCCAGCTCTACTTGACCTAACGAGTAACTACCTCCTTAAATCTCTCTAACTAACTCCACTTCATCTAGAAGGTAGATCCAAACAAACTTTCAAGATAAAGGGAACGCTTATCTGTTAGAAAAGATAAAACTACTCCAACAAATGTGATTATCTACTCTACTATAAATACACTGGAGCCCCCAGGTATAACTCACGTTTTAATCTACAAAAAACCTGCTCAAAACTCTCGCTAACTTAAGCATCGAAATCTTTTGCAGGTACCACCCCAACCTCCTCACGAGGAACTCGGACAGGCGGCACCTCGACATCACAAGTCGGACGCTGCCCTACTAAGGGATCTGGACCTCACGTTCAGGCACAAATCAATGTTTCAGGTAACTTTCGGAACATTGGCGCCGTTGCTGGGAACCTGGAATTCACCCTTTGACCAATGGCAGACCACAAGCTCTAAGACGGATATACGATATCTGATTTCGAACCGGAAGATCATCCAGAAGACCAAGCTCTCTTGCTTTTGCCTCCACCTCCACATGATGGCCCTTTTGGGGAAGGAACCTCAGGAAATCCTCAGCCAAGGAGGATCCAGTCCGAGGTCTGCCATCCCGAGGCTGAGGACTAGCCCCACACAATCGAGATCCTGGATCTCTTTCACGGCCAGGGGGATCGTTTACAACAGCTCGAACACGAGGCTGAACGACAACGGGAAGCAAAACGAGAGTTGCAAAAAGAGGTTAGAAGAAGGAAAGAGTTAGAAGACAAGTTACAAAAACTAGAAGCTGACGTACAAGGAGGAATAATTATGCGGGACAAGAGGAAAGTCCCTTGGAAGGGCAAGATCCGTTTACGGAAAAGATCATGAAGGAAAAAGTTCCTAGGAACCTCAAATCACCCGACATGGATCTCTATGACGGAACGTCCCACCCGAGCCACCATCTTAGTAACTTTAGAAGCAGAATGTACTTGGCCAACGCTTCTGATGCCACTCGTTGCAAAGCCTTCCCGACCACTTTAACCAAGGCTACGATGAAATGGTTTGACAGTCTGCCTCCCAGGTCCGTCACTTGCTTTGACGACCTGGCGAGAAATTTTTTTACCAGATTTTCCATTCAGAAAAACAAAATGAAGCACGCCCCAAGCCTGTTAGGAGTAAAGCAAGAGGTCGAAAAAATCCTTCGTGACTATATGGAGAGATTCAACAAAGCTTGCTTGGAAATTCAAAGTTTACCGACCGAAACTATAACTATGGGTTTGGTCAATGGCCTTAGAGAAGGGTCATTTTCTCAATCAATATTCAAGAGATATCCGACTTCTCTGAATGAAATTCAACAAAGGGCAGGAAAATACATCAACATAGAGAAAAATTCCCGACTTAGGAAAGCTCCATTGAGATCTAACATGCTCTACTACCAAGCTCGGGACAAAGAAAGGGAGCCCAGGAAGAAGCCTCGAAAGTATCAACTTCACCCCTCTAAGGGTTTCTCTGGTTGACGTTTACAGAGAGATATGTCACACGGAGAAGCTCCCACCACCTCGTCCGATTAAGCACAAGAAAGCTGGAAGTCGGACTGAATATTGTGAGTACCACAAGTTGTACGGGCATTCCACTCATGAATGCTACGATCTAAAGAACGTCATCGAAAAGTTGGCCAGAGAAGGCCGACTTGATAAATATCTGGTGGATAGGTCGAACGACCTGAGAAAGAGAAGAAGGGATGAAGAAGGAGAACGACTAGAATGCCCTCCTCACAGCCCCGAGCGACACATACACATGATTAATGGTGGATTTGCAGGAGGAAAAATTTCAAAATCCTCACAAAAAAGGCACCTCAAGGAAGTGTACCAAGTTAGGGAGGAAAGTCAATCACCCGACTTACCTACTATCTCCTTCACCAAAGAAGATGCTCAAGGAATAGTACCAGGGCACAACGACCCAGTAGTGATAACTATAATCCTGAAAAATGCTAACCTCCACCGAACCTTGGTGGATCAAGGTAGCTCGACGGATATCCTATTTAAACCAGATTTTGACAAACTCAGGTTAGAGGAAAAGGATCTACAGGCATACCCATATAGCCTTTTCAGATTGGGAGACACCCCAATCCGACCTATGAGATACATCTCGTTGTACACCACTTTTGGCAAGTGCAGGCTCTGCTAGAAGCAGGATTTATAAGGCAGGTAAAATATCCGCTTTGGCAGGCCAATGTGGTGTTGGTGAAAAGTAAAATGGAAAATGGAGAATGTGCGTTGATTACACTGACCTCAATAAAGCCTACCCTAAGGACCCTTATCCACTCCCTAGCATTGATGCTCTGGTCGACTCCGCCTCCGACTACAGGTACTTGTCCTTTATGGATGCCTACTCAGCATATCAATCAAATCCTGATGTATAAACTGGATCAGGAAAATATCTCATTCATAACTCCAATGGCAAACTATTGCTACAAAGTAATGCCTTTTGGATTAAATAATGCAGGAGCCACCTACCAAAGGCTGATGAATAAGGTGTTTTTCTCTCACATAGGAAAACTCATGGAAGACATGCTGGTAAAGATCAAAGAGGACGGAACTCTATTGTCCGACCTCTCAGAGGTCTTCTCCACTATAAGGAAGCATAAAATGAGATTAAATCCCTCAAAATTCACCTTCGCAGTAGAAGCTGGGAATTTTTTAAGGTTCATGTTCAATCAAAGAGGCATAGAGGCTAACCCTGATAAATGCCAGACTATCCTTAATATGAAGAGCCTGACTTGTGTTAAAGAGGTCCAATAACTGAATGGAAAGTTGGCTACTCTATCTAGATTTTTAGTAGGGTCAACCCTGAAATCACTTTCCCTCTACTCAATCATAAGGAAAGGGAAGCAATTTGAATAGACCCCAGAATGTGAATAGGCCTTCCACGACTTCAAGGCATTCTTGGAGCAACCACCCATACTTACCCGACCTAAAAATGGGGAAGAACTCGTGCTATACCTATCAGTGAAAAGTTGAGCTATAGCCTCAGCCTTTGTCCGAGAAAAAGAAAAGGGGTAGCATCCTATCTACTTCATTAGCAAAGCCCAACAAGGAGCCGAACTGAATTACCAGAAGATAGAAAAGTTTGCTTATGCCCTTGTTCTCACATCCAAACGACTCCGTCCTTATTTCTAGGCCCATACCATTAAAGTCCGCACTAATCAACAATGAAAAATATCTTACAAAAAACAGACTTAGCACAGAAGATTCTACAATGAGCAATAGAACTGTCTGATTTTGACTTAAAATATAAAACTCAGACAGCCATTAAATCACAATACCTTGCTGACTTCATCGCTGAATACACTGAAATCTCTAAAAACCCCACTACATGGAGCCTGTACGTAGACGGGTCATCAAATAAATCTGGAAGCTGGGCTGGCGATATTCTAGAAAGCGACCAAGAAACTCAGATAGATTTATCTTTAAGGTTCGAGTTCTCTGCCTTTAATAATCAGGCAGAATATGAGGCCTTATTGGCTGACTTAAAGCTAGCTAAAGAAGTGGAAGCAGAAAAGGTGGTGGTGTTCAGTGATTTGCAAGTAATAACTTCGCAAATTAATTGCACCTACCAAGCTAAAGACCCCACCATGAAGAAGTACTTGGATGAAACATGAGAATAACTGACACACTTTTCAGAAAGTGAGGTCCGATATATAACTCGGGATTCTAATGCCCGAGCTGATGCTCTATCAAAATTAGCCAGCACCAAGCCAAGGGGTAACAATAGATGTCTCATTCAAGAGACTCTACAAACGTCGTCCATATCAAACAAAGAGGAAGTACTGACTATACACAATCAACATTTAGGGTGGATAACTCCGATAGTCAACTACCTCAAGTTTGACATGCTCCCCAAGGATGAAAAGGAGGCCAAAAAGCTTGTAAAAAAGGCAAAAAACTACACATTGGTCCACAATATCCTATACAAAAGAGGAATCTCAACACCCCTCTTAAAATGCGTCCCAACCTCCAGTACAAAGGAAGTTTTGGAGAACATACATAGTGGCATATGTGGAAACTACCTCGGAGCTCGGTCACTAGCCAAAAAAGTGATCTAAGTTGAATTTTTCTGGACGACCTTGCAAAAAGAAGCAGCCGAGTTCGTTAAAACATGCCCACCTTGCCAGAAACATGCTAATTTTCATGTGGCACCTCCTGAAGAGCTTATTAGTGTTACCTCACCATGGCCATTCGCGAAATGGGGTCTGTTCTAATTGAGCGATATCCCCAAGCACTAGGCCAAGTCAAATATCTCATAGTAGGGATTGACCACTTTACTAAATGGATTGAGGTAGTGCCCTTGGCAACTACCACTACCCAAAGAATTCAAAAATTCTTATATAAGAACATTGTCACAAGGTTTGGGATTTTTCACTCCATCACCACGGACAATGGAACTCAATTTACAGTCTCCACTTTCAGAAATTTGGTGTCTGACCTACAAATAAAATACCAGTTCACATTCATGGAAAACCCCCAGGCCAATGGACAAGCTGAAGCTGCCAATAAAGTCATATTGACTGGGTTAAAGCGCCGACTGCAAGATGCGAAAGGAGCTTGGCTGATGAGCTACCTCAAGTCTTGTAGGCTTATCGGACTACTCCATATTCTACAACGGGGGAATCACCTTTTCAACTAGCATACGGGATGGAAGTAGTGATCCCCATTGAAGTAGCTGAAGAATCACCTAGAGTTTTGTTCTACAATGAAGGAGCCAACACCCAGGTTCAAAGAGAAGAGCTCAACCTCCTATCCGAAGTCTGAGAAAGTGCTTGGATTAAGGAAGAAATGACGGAGGAAAATTATTGGTAAAGATTTTCAAAAAAATATCGCGTTGCAAGTATAATTCTAAACCAACAAATTATCCTCGATTAACATTTAAATTGTTTGTCACTTAAGCAAACTCAATAAAATTAATCAAAGTATTTAAACCTCGGGTCGTCTCTCAAGGAATTGCAGGAAAGTATGTTTATTATTGGCTATGGAAAAGTGTATTTTTGGGTTTTGTAATAAGAAACAAGAAAGTAAAATGGCAAGAAAATAAACTAATAACTAATAAAGCTCTTAGCAAGGAAAGAGAATTAGAAGTCCTATCCCCATTATCATCGTCAATTGTAATGGTAAATGTAAATTGCTTTCACTTAGTTATCCTCTAACAAATGAAGGAAAGTCAAGCAAGCAAAATCGACTTAAGTTCACAATTTCTAATAAAAAACTAGATTTAGTGAGGCTCAAGCCAACTAGCAACTTTCAATTACCAATCAACAAAAGAATTTTGATAACCCAAGAGTCTTTAATTAATCAATCCAAGTCAAGAACATAAAAATCTAAATTAAAATACACCCAAGCGTTTTATCAAACACTTGGAAGGCATAAAATAAAAACATAGAAAATTGACAAGACATAGGAAATTTTAAGAATAACCAAAGCAAAGAAATAACAATAACAAAGCAATTGAACAATAAGAAATATGAAACATAAATTTCATTAATGAAATTTGAGATTAACACATGAACTCATAAACTAAATTAGCAAAATAAAAGAATCAATAAGAGAAGTAGATAACTCAAGTGCTAGAACAAATAAAAGTAAGAGAAAACTATATTAAAATAAGACTGAAACCTAAACCTAAGGAGAAATTGGAAGAAGAAACCATAAACCTAGAGAGAGGAGAGAGCCTCTCTCTCTAGAATCCTACATCTAAAACCTAATGTGTGTATGAATAAAAAGTGAATGATCGATCCCCTGATTTGTCCCACTCTGCAACCTCTAATCTTTATTTTCGGGCTTGAAATTGGGCCAAAACAGCCCAAAAATCGCCCCAGCATTTTCTCGTAATTGAGGCACGTGACGCTCGTCACACGTACGCGTTGCTTGCCTGCTGCACCGGTCACACGTACGCGTCATCCACGCATACGCGTCATCCACGCGTGCGTGTCAAGGCCAGCTTCTCAAAACTTCAATTTCTTGTGTATCTTCCACTTTTGTATGCTTCCTTTCCATCCTCTAAGCCATTCCTACCCTAGAAAACCTAAAATCACTTAAGGCACATATCACGGCATCGATGGTAATAAAAGAGGATTAAAAAGTTAGCAATTTTAAGGCCAAAGAAGCATATTTTCAATCATAGCACAAAATTAGAAAGAAAACTTAAAAATATGCAATTTATATGGATAAGTGTGAGAATAAGTGACAAAATCCACTTAATTCAATCCAAAATATACCATAAAATAGTGGTTTATCAAGAAGCTCTAAAGCGAAGGATGGCTCTAAGATACAATAGAAAGGTGATCAAGAGAAACTTCACCACCAACGACCTCGTCCTAATTCGAAACGACATTGGAATACAGAAGTCGGGTGAAGGAAAGCTAGCTGCCAACTAGAAAGGACCTTACAAGATAGTAGAGGTCCTAGGAAAAGGTTCTTATAAGGTGTCTGACTTCCAAGGATAGGAGCTCACGAGGACTTGGCACGTTTATAACCTAAAATGATACTACAGCTAAAAGCCTTGTACGTAGGTGCACTCTTTTTCCAATAAAAATGATTTTTTAATGAGGCACCAGTATAAGGGCTAGGAGAACCCAAACCTTTAGTAAATGGCTCTATAAGGAAATTTCTTAAACATTAATAAAGGATTTCTGGTCTATTTCTTTTTAAGTTTCCTATTTCAAACACATTAACTTAAGCTCGACAAATTGCAAAAATCATTGACCGACCTAAAGTGGACGGCAAGAAAAAGCGATAAGGTACAAGTTAACGTAAGAAGTTATACAAACAACTCGTACAAAGTGATCTCAAAACATGTCAGATTAAAAACAGAGTTGTAAAAATAACTTAGTAAAAGTCCGATTACTCGAAGTCGGGCATACTTAAGGAAATTAATAACAAAGATCCAAAGAGCTAAAACAAATCATACCCAACTACAAGAACTTAATAAAGGGGGACGTAGCAATTGAAAGGAAGATGGAACATTGCTTGATAAAAAGTTACGAATAAAGACAACTAAAAGTAAAGTGTTCTACCCACTATTACAAAAGATGAAATGTCATAAGCCCACAGATCGGGCAACCAAACAAACACGGAAAGAAAATAAAACTTAATACTTCTCACCCATAAGAGGGTTGAGAGCCTTGCCAGTAATAGCATCTTCGCCCTTGACCGAAGGTGAGGGAGGAAGCATAGAAACAGGTACGGCTGAAATGACCTCAGGAGCAGGAATAGAAGTCTCCACAATAGCTGCTTCAGGTTGAGTACCCGAGGTGGATGTTTGACCGACCTGAGGCCCCGAGGTCTTAGGGTCCACGGGAGTCTCCTCCTCATCTTCCGAGTCAGGCGCAGGGACTATATTCTCATCCACCACAACGTTGTTCACACTGAAGAGAGAAAGGTCAAGGTTGGGAGCTAAGACCCTGACCTGAGACTCTAAGTTGTTGAAAATTTCATCCATCCCTAAAGTAGCCAACTCATGGGACTCCTCATGCTCCACCTTCAGCTCCTTCACCTCCTCGTCTAACGGCAGTCTCTCACCGAACACCCGTGTGTAACTTTCTTGTTATTTCTTGGCTTTTTCCTCGACCAAGGCAGCAGCAGCCTTCGACTTCGTAGATCTCTCCCAAGCTCTCTCAAGGTCGGACCTCAAGGTCTCCCGCTCCTTCTCAAGGTCCCTTTTCAGCTCGTTCAATCTCTCCACGTCTGCTCTGGCAGCCACGAGAGCACTAGTTGTGGCCTCAATAGGAGAGCCCTTTAACTCCCTGGCCAGTGTAGAGTACACGCCCACTCTCCGAAGACCTCCCTGGGCCAAATGCTGAAGATGGTTCTTAATGGTGACATAATCTGTGCTCAGATGATGATAAGGGAGTACATTTTTCTCATCCTAAGTTAGGGCATCAAATCGGCTCGAATAAATACTCTCCTCATCATCCACTTTCTGCTTCTTGAAAGGACGCTCTGTAGAAGAAGGGGACTCGGGGGAAAGTTCGGAAGGAATAGGCCTGGAAAGAGAAGTGGGGATGATAACTTTTTGCATAGTAGGACCCAATCCCGACTTCTTCCTCGGGGAAGATCGGACGGAAGATCCTGCCTCGATCTCTTTTTGTGACCCTGCTCCGACCTCTTTTTGTTTCTATAGATTCTTAGCAATAAGAGACTTCTTGGTGTTACGCATATATTTCATATTTGACTTTGGAGCCATAGTTTCTGCATATAAAATAGGACAAAGTCAAAATCAATATTTAAAAATTGAGAAAAATTCAATAAGCAAGGGAAGGAGAACTACCAAGGTCCGACTTCAGAAGGCTAGGATCTCCCAAATATTTCTTTGTGCCTAAATGGGGATCTTGGCCTCAAGTATCCAAAATAAAGTTTATAATACCCCTCTCTAGATAATCTAAATCAGACAGATTGCGCTTAACAATATGGAGGGTGTCCTGCCAGTACGGGGGAAAATGATGGTTCTCGGTTCTTAGAAAGAAAGAAAGGTCGGGCATCCACAACCCCTTTAACCTTAAAAAGTGATTCTCGAAGTCATGAAAGGAGTCATCGAAAATGGAAAAAGCCTTCCTGTCTTGGGCAGCTCAAAAGGATATCCATCCCGACTTCTTGGTAGAACTGTATAGTTTGGTTGCAACAAAAAGGTAAAAGAAAATGTTCAAGGTAGGCTGAACGTCCAACTCCCGACATAAGAGCTGGAAGATTTTCATGAAAGTCCAAAAGTTCGGGTGCAGTTGAGAAAGGGCAAAGTTTGAAGATTGGAAAACCTCTATCTCAAAATCCATGAAAAGAAGTTGGGCACCTATCTTGGTGAAAAAACAATTATAGGCATAAAAGAAAGATTGTTCGGACTCCACTATAGAGGAGAAACATACTCTCTCCTCATGGTCAGGCGGTTCTAGACATACACGCTTGCGAGACATACACACTACACCTAAAAACGCAAAATAAAGCAGACGGTCACTAACAGAAGTTGGAACTTGCCCAATACAAGTCGGGTAAAATAATTAAACCACGAAAAAGCTATTCTTTCTAAAATCTTTTCAATACAGCTATAAAATTGCGCCTCTTCGACACGACATTACGTCAAAAATGGCACCATTAGGGGCAGTACAGTGCATAAAAGACTACAGCAACGCCAACACAAACAAAGATTCTTTCAAGAAAAGAAGAGAGTCTTTTAAATCTCTTTTGGTGACAAATGTTTTTTCCAAACGCCTCACATCAAACTCGCAAGAAAATCAAAAATAGAATTTTTTCCAAAAGAAAGTGTAAAGACAGCAAAACTCAATAGCAAGCAAGTCTCGGGTAATCAAAAAGAAGAATTTGAGAAAAATGGAAAACGAAAGCCAACCTTGAAAAAGATCGTGAAAAAAGGGAGAACACGTCTAAAAGCAACAAAGACACAAATGTTCCTCTCCACGCAGGTGAAAGCAAAACAACTCTCCAAATACCAAGATCGAGAAATCTTGAGGCAGCAAAAATTATCAAAATAACACAAAGGAGCACTTTTAGTGAAGAAGAAAGTAAAGTAGCCTTTTAGAAACAACAAAAGGAGAAGAAGATCGAGAAGCCCCCTTTATAAGGGACAATAAATTAGAAACGACTCTATCACTAATCTTTAAGCGTGTGCGAATCCCCAGGAGCAACTGCTGTAGTATTCGACAGTTATTAAAACTCCATCAACGTTCAAAAATTCAAAAGACGTCGGGCAATACCGACAAAGTTAAAGCCCGACGTCCACAGCAGAAGTTACGAAATGCTGGAGTCCGACCTATAAAAGGAACAGACTCAAACAAGGGCATTGTTCATACCCTGACCCAACAGATAAAAACCAGGCCCAATAGCTCAAAAGGCCCACCAATAAAGGTGAATTTCATGATAAGTCCGACTTCTTTAAAGAAGTCAGATAATGACGTAGAGGTCCAAATCTACTTGACCTAATGAGTAACTACCTCCTTAAGTCTCTCTAACTAAATCTACTTCATCTAGAAGGTAGATCCTAACAAACTTCCAAGATAAAGAGAATGCTTATCTATCAGAAAAGATAGAACTATTATAACAAAGGTGGTTATCTATTCTACTACAAATACATTGGATCCCCCAGGTATAACTCACGTTCTAATCTACAAAAAATCTGCTCAAAATCCTTGCTAACTTAAGCATCGGAGTCTCTTGCAGGTACCACCCCCACCTCCTCACGAGCGGACAGGCAGCACCTAGGCATCACAAATCGGACGCTGTCCTACTAAGAGATCTAGACCTCATGTTCAGACACAAATCAACGTTTCAGGTAACCCTCGTAACAAATTTCATAGGATATATTAGTCTCTCCGTCGATTTAAAGAAAAGTTAACTTGTTTTAGAGTATATTTTTTAAGACTTAATTGTCTTATAATAAAAATCATTAGAAACTTTTTTAGCCAACACGTATATATATATTAAAAAATTTAATTGAAAGCGACATAAAGACTAATTTGTCACATATCATGTATTATATACATATTACTTTGGTTCCATGTATTATAACATAATTTGTTCATGTGTAACTTACATATCATCATTGTAAATCATTCAAACTTCTAAATTTCATTAAATAACTCAGTTTAATCGCTAAAATTAAAGTATGTAAATCAAATTATTTTATAGATCAATTTTTGTCTTTTTAACATAAATCCAAAATTCTCAATATTTAAATCTAATAATTTCTCTTATATTGTTTTACACGTAACTAAAATCATCTTCACATAATAATATTTTTATCTTTCATAAATAATTTCATAAACTCCTCTAGGCTAAAAATAATATAATGCATAAAGGAGTACATCAAATAAATACATAAAAAGTCATTGTTTAATTGTTATATTTTTTCATATGTTTTCTCTCTAAATATAAAAAAAGATGTGTCTTTGGCCAAGTATAATTAGTTAAAATAATAAATATTTATTCATTTTTTGAAAATATATTTATTGTTTATTATTTTTGGAAAATATCGAAATACTAAAAAAATGAATATATTATACATGTTAGATCGGTTGTGTATTTTTTAAACATAAATATATTATACATGTTAGATATATTTTTAGAAAATAAATAAATACTTATCGTTTTAACTAATATACAGGGCCAAAATATAAACCGTGGTAATTTAGAGAGGGGTTTATGAACACCATCAACAAAGCATAAATCATGAAAGCCACCATAGTTTATGCTCAGCTTTTTTTACTCATAAACTGTGGTACCCTCTGATGAGCGGATAATTTATACGCTTTTTGGCATTATTTTTTATATAGTTTTTAGTATGATTCAGTTATTTTTAGTATATTTCTATTAGTTTTTAAGCAAAATTCACGTTTCTGGACTTTACTATGAGTTTGTGTATTTTTCTGTGATTTCAGGTATTTTCTGGTTGAAATTGAGGGACCTAAGTAAAAATCTTATTCAGAGGCTGACAAAGGACTGCTGATGCTGTTGGATTCTGACATCCCTACACTCGAAATGAAATTTTTGGAGCTACAAGAGGCCAAATGGTACGCTATCAATTGTGTTAAAAAGTAGACATCCAGGGCTTTCCATCAATATATAATAGTCTATACTTTGCCCGAGTTTAGACGACACAAACTGGCATTTAACGCCAGCTTTCTGCCCTATTCTAGCGTTAAACGCCAGAAACAAGTTGCAAAGCAGAGTTAAACGCTAGAAACAAGTTACAAACTGGCGTTTAACTCAAAAGAAGACCTCTACACGTGAAATCTTCAATGCTCAGTCCAAGCACACACCAAGTGGGCACGGAAGTGGATTTCTGCATCATTTACTCATTTCTGTAACCCTAATAACTAGTTTAATATAAATAGAACTTTTTACTATTGTATTAGGGATCTTTGATCAGTTTTATGCTATCTTAGACATTAGTGGCTAGCCTCACGGCCATGCTTGGACCATCATCACTTATGTATTTTCAACGGTGGAGTTTCTACACACCATAGATTAAGGGTGTGGAGCTCTACTGTTCCTCGAGTATTAATGCAAAGTACTACTGTTTTCTATTCAATTCATGCTTATTCTTATTCTAAGATATTCACTCGCACTCCAACCTGATGAAAGTGATGATCCGTGACACTCATCACCATTCTCACTTATGAACGTGTGCCTAACAAACACTTTCGTTCTACCTGCGAAAGCTAGAGTGTGTATCTCTTGGATTCCTGGTCCATGCGTTTGATTGCCTCTCTTGACAATAGAGCCTTCAATTCTTTGAGATTAGAGTCTTCGTGGTATAAGCTAGAATCCATTGGCAGCATTCTTGAGATCCGGAAAGTCTAAACCTTGTCTGTGGTATTCCGAGTAGGATCTAGGATGGGATGACTGTGACGAGCTTCAAACTTGCGACTGTAGGGCATGGTGACAGACGCAAAAGGATAGTAAATACTATTCCTACACGATCAAGAACCAACAGATGATTAGTGTTCATACCCTGGGTCAAGATGACCGACCCGGGATATTTGACAGACAAAGCGACCGACCTCTTCAGGTCAGGACAACCCGACCTCTTCCCAAAGATCTCGGTCAAGTCCCCACGAAAGCCCAAGGAAAGGCCCAAATAGAGGAACACGTCCCAAATCCTAAGGCGGCCCAAACCTACAGAGAGAAGGGCGGTTCCCTTAAAGATAAGATGACCTCACTTAAAGATAAAAGATAAGATAAGATAACTAACTTATCTTATCCACAGAAGGCCACATCTCACCATTATAAATACACTGGAGCACCCAGGTATAACTCATACTCTGATTCTACTCAATACCTGCTTAATACCCTTGCTAACTTAAGCATCGGAGTCCCTTGCAGGTACCCCCCACCCTCCAGGAACGAAGGATCAGCAGCACTTTCAGTCTTACAAGTCGGACACACCAGCTCCGGCCGCTACACACCTGCCAGACACGTCGGCTCCGACCAACATAGAAGATCTCGACCGAGATCGACCTACAGTTTCAGGTAACCCTCAGAACATTGGCGCCGTTGCCAGGGAACCTGGAAGTCATCCCAACACCATAGCAAACAACCATGACAACGACCACGACTAAGGTTTGGAAGATAGAACGCCACACAAAAACACAGATGCTATACTTAAAGATACTCCGGAATCCAATGGAGACAAAAATTCATCAAATCTTGGGGCGATAGAAGCACTTCAAAATCGATTGAAGCAACTTGAGAAAGAAGCCCAACATCAACGCAAAAAAGAAGAGGATCTACGTCGGGAGATAAGGCGGCGCCGAGAATTAGAAGAAAAGCTTATGAAACTCGAAGCCGATCTCAAAACTAAAGCTACACGACACTCCACAGAGGATAGCTTTCAGAAAGATCAAGATCCATTCACCAGGGAAATTATGAAAACCAAAATCCCAAAAGATTTCAAACTTCTGTATATGACTCTATATGACGGCACCTCAGACCCCAACCACCATTTCAGCAACTTCAGAAGTAGAATGTACCTCACTGACGCCTCAGATGCGGTTCGCTGCAAAGCCTTTCTAACAACTCTTACCAAGACAGCCATTAGATGGTTCGACAACCTACCTCCAAACTCCATCTCGAGTTTCGATGACCTGGCCAAAAAGTTCCTGGCCCGATTTTCCATACAAAAGGACAAAGCTAAACACGCACCCAGCCTACTAGGGATCAAGCAAGGAGAACGGGAGAGTCTTCGTAGCTACATGGAAAGATTCAACAAAACATGCATGGATATACAAAGTCTACCAACAGAAGCTGCCATCATGGGTCTTATAAATGGCCTATGAGAAGGACCATTTAGCCAATCTATATCAAAGAGGTACCCGACATCCCTAGACGAAGTACAAGAAGGGCGCAGAAGTACATCAACATGGAGGAAAATTCTCGACTTGGGGAAGCCTAAAGGTTCGGTTCTGCCTACCGAGATAAAGATAAAGAATCCAGGAAAAAAGAAGATCGCTCTGGAGAGAAAATAAAAAAATATCATAACTACACCCCTCTTAGGGTATCCCTGGTAGATATTTACAAAGAAGTCTGCCATACAGAAAAAATACCCCCAGCTCGGCCAATTAAAGGCAAAAGGGGAGGAGGAAATCGGAATGAATACTGTGAGTACCATCGAGTCCGAGGACATTCCACCAACGAATGCTTTGACTTGAAAAACGTCATAGACAAATTAGTTAGAGAAGGAAAACTAGATCGGTTCTTGGCCAACCGGGACGAAGAATCAAGAAAAAGAAGAAGGGATGAAGGTGTCGGACGATCTGAACGATCACCCCGCACACCGGAAAGACATATCCACGTAATACACGGTGGATTTGCTGGAGGAGGAATCTCCAAATCATCCCGCAAGCGACACCTCAAAGAAGTGTATCATGTCGAAGGCAAGAAAGAGGTGCCAGACATCCCAGCAATCACGTTTACCAAAGAAGATGCATCCAGAATCATCTCAGCACACGACGACCCCATGGTCATCACAATCATATTGGCAAACGCCAACCTCTACCGCACATTAATTGACCAAGGAAGCTCCGCCGACATCTTATTCAAAACTGCCTTCGACAAACTCGGCTTAGAAGAAAAAGAGCTAAGAGCATATCCGAGCAACCTGTTCGGACTTGGGGATACCCCAGTACAGCCACTGGGATACGTATCATTACATACAACCTTTGGAAAGGGGAACCAATCCAGAACACTTTAGATAGATTATATCGTGGTCAACATAAGCTCAGCCTACAATGCCTTAATAGGTCGAACAACGTTAAATCAACTCGGAGCAATAGTTTCAACTCCACATCTATGTATGAAATTCCTAACTACAGAAGGGATAGCTACAATAAAAGCAGATCAAAGGATGGCACGTCGCTGTTATAACGAAAGTCTAAATCTCCGAGGCGAAAGAGGAGAGTTCCACACGATCAAACTCAGCGGAGATCAGAGACGAGATGAACTCCGCCCACGACCCGAAGGAGAAATAGAAAGAGTCCAGATCAGAGATACCTCGGACAAAACAACTAATATTGGCACGATCCTGAAAGGAGATGCAAAAGAATCGCTAATACGGTTTCTACGAAATAATGTTGATCTCTTCGCATGGAAAGCTGCCGACATGCCGGGCATAGATCCTGAACTAATGAGCCACAAGCTGGCAGTCTACCCGGGATCCCGTCCGATACAACAAAGACGAAAAAAACTCAGGCGAGACCGGTCTCAAGCTGTAGAAGAACAAGTACAGGCACTACTAGAGGCAGGGTTCATAAGAGAAGTTAAATACCCACTATGGCTAGCAAACGTCGTCTTGGTGAAAAAGTCAAATGGGAAGTGGCGAATGTGCACCGACTATACCGACCTCAATAAAGCCTGCCCAAAAGACCCTTATCCACTCCCAAGCATCGATGCTCTAGTCGATGCCTCATCAGGATATAAGTATCTCTCATTCATAGACGCATACTCAGGCTACAACCAGATTCCAATGTATCCACTGGATTAAGAAAAGACCTCGTTTCTTACACCAAAAGCAAATTATTGCTATATCGTAATGCCTTTCGGCCTTAAGAATGCATGAGCCACTTATCAAAGGCTAATGAATAAAGTCTTTTCAGACCACATCGGAAAAATCATGGAGGTCTATGTGGACGACATGTTGATAAAGACACAAAGTGAAGAAACATTACTAACCGACTTGGTTCAAGTGTTCAACACCATAAGGAAGCACGACATGCGACTCAACCCGGCTAAATGCACCTTCGCAGTAGAGGCAGGAAAATTCCTGGGCTTCATGCTCACACAAAGAGGAATCGAGACAAATCCAGATAAATGCCAGGCCATACTCAACATGAAAAGCCCGACCTGCGTCAAAGAAGTCCAACAACTCAATGGGAGAATGGCGGCCTTGTCCAGATTCCTAGCAGGGTCAGCAATAAGATCCCT